>NC_139630.1:51869507-51974507 GCF_964638095.1 Poromitra crassiceps | reverse complement strand
CACTCACTCACTCACTCACACTCAGGCACACACACGTGTCTTGATGCAGCTTGTGCTACATATTGCATCAGCATATTTCGCATTGCAGATGGTCCCTAACTGGTTGCTCTACTGATCCAAAAGCTGCTACATGTCCTTCTACTTTACGTGCTACTCCATTGTGACACAGTGCTTGCAATCATACAGTATCGAAAAGGAAAACGGAACACACTTGTGCATTTGTCATTGTCCGTTGCTGCGAAGTTATGAAGCCCTTCTGCCATTTAGTCTCTGTGGCCTCTTGGAAGTTCGACATCTGTCGGAGGCTTAAGTGGAAGAAGGAGCAGTGGAATGTTCTGAAGGTCGGGGGAGGTCGTGCACAGGGACGTTGGCTCGGTCTGATGTTTGGCAACGTGGTGGGAATCTCAGCAGGACCATCAGAGGAGAGGAGGAAGACAGCGATCCTTGTCCTCGCCGTTCCAGGGATCCCTGGACGTGACGTAGCAGCAGGATCTACGACTCCGAATCCTGAAGGAATCAGAAAAAAGGATATCAATTTAGACATGGAGCAATTAACACGATTATACTATCTGCACTTCTTGAAGTCCGTCCCCGTGTCCTCCAAATCCTAATACAGAGCAGAATATGTGATCTTTATTGACATTCAGTTTAGTGCATGTCTCATGTTACATTGACAATCTTTGTGAATGTGTGTATCTGCGTGCATGCTTTATACCAGTGGTTCTCAAATGGGGGTCCGTGGCACTTTGCCAGGGGGTCCGCGAAAAGTTGTCAGGTAAAAAAAAAAAAAAAAAAAAGTTTTTTTTGTTAAAAAATAAAATGCTACATGTTACTTATTCCTTCTCAAACTACTTCCTACATGGTGCTAGTCTATCAAAATTTCTTGGGTGTCATTGATTGTGTTGCAAAGTGGTTTTCTGTACTCTTGACAAATTGTGATATTGTATGTCGCTTTGGACAAAACAAAAGCGTCTGCTAAATGACGTAATGTAAATGTAATGTAATAAAAACTATATATATATATATATTTTTGCAAAATCTTGATAGTTCAACGAAAATAGTTTATGCTTTAAATCTAAAATGGTTCATGGATTACATTCTAATAACAAACCTATCAAATTAGAAGTCAAGCACGTTACCGTGGAAACAATTAAGCTTAGCCCAAAATCACAAATCAGAATGAGGTGATGACCAACACAGGTGCAAGCAGAACACTAATGAGTGTTTCCAAATTCCATGACTGGAAGTTGGAAACTCTCATTAGTGTTTTTGCTTGCACCTGTGTGTTGGTCCTGCCTTTTCAACACAAAATGGCCACCATGAAAAGGGTCCATTGTTCATGCCTGTCATCACACATTTTTGTGTGATGTCACACTGATGACATAATGACTGATGACCTCACAAGGTCTGTTAATCGGTGATTTATGATATTATTAGACACTCGCTCCTCCACCGCTACGTGGGCTCAAAAGTCGCTCGCCCCGATCGCGACTCTTCTCGTTCCTGGCGTCGCAATGGTGGAATTTGCTCGCCCCTTCGGTCAGAACGGCCGAATCACTGCCAATCTTTCGGCGGAGACTAAAAACTCACCTTTTCAGGCTACACCTGGGCCCTTCTTGAACTAACATTTTTCAATTAAAAAAAAAACAAAAAAACAAAAACGAATGCTACATGTTACTTATTCCTTCTCTAACTACTTCCTACATGGTGCTAGTCTATCAAAATATCTTAGCTGTCATTGATTTTGTTGCATACCGGTAGTTGTTTTCTGTTCTGTTGACAAATTGTGATATTGTAAGTCGCTTTGGACAAAAGTGTCTTAGTGCTAAATGACGTAATGTAAATGTAATGTAATGTAATGTAATGTAATCAGTGACCAGTTGTTGATGACATCTACATGCTATCGTGAATGAGTGGGGAGATCAGACCACCAACGAGATAGTCCGCCAGATGATGGAAATGAGCGGCATGTACAGTCTGGACAAACCAGGAGACTTTACCATTATTATGGATGTGCAGGATAGTAGGATAGTGGCTGCCATGATTCACCCGGGGGTGGTAGGAGAAACGATCTCCCACAGAGACTGACTGAAGAGACCGTTCAAGAAGACAAAAGGCAAAAATGCTGCCCACACCAGCCAAGTTCCACTACGTCTTCAATTTGAGACTTGTCCAGGATCTGGCAAGGAATGTTAAACATCAAGGCAGAAGAGTGTGATAATATCCCTGCTCTATTGGACGGACACACCGCAGGTTTTTCGGCTGCATCCTAATTCTGTTATCCCCGTAACAGACAAACACATTGTTTACAACTTGATGCTGGGGAAACTGCCCCCCAATTATGTGCCTCATGAGGTCAAAGCCAGGCTGGTGAAGCTGGGAGCTCGGAACCCTATGAACATCTGATTCTCCTGATGATGACATGTCTAAACCGTTAAACAGGAGTCTGTTGACATCCGTTTATGGCTAATTGTGGAAGTGACTCATACACGTCCGCAGTTTCACAATGGGTTGCGATTCATAAAACGGAACAATGCATCCGTGCTCACACCATGTGGTTTTATAAATCTGAAGGAAAGACTGTGTGTATGTTTTCAATGTCGTGCATAAGAGTCTTGAATCTACACGGACTTTAATGCATCTATGTTTGAAAATCCTTGCGTAACTTTATGTAGCCAGGTGTCACTGCTAATCATGACGCTCACATCTCAGATTTAAGATTCTGATGTCGTTGTATATGCATACATAATATACATGTGTGTGTAAATGTTTTAGCGTGGTATGGAGGTTTGTGCGGAAGGTTATGGACCGGTATATGAACGTAAGAACCAGGAGCTAGGGCTTTTAACCAAAGTCAGATTCCTTGTATGTGTTACTTGGCCAAGCTGATCCTGAAACTTTCTGCAGGCAAAATAATAGCTGGTCGACAATCAAATCTGTGTTAACCGAGTTACCCAATCAGCCTCTAGAACAGAGACAGACAGAGGATGTAATTGAGGGGAAATCAAATAACCATCCATTAGTGATCCGTGGAAACTAGCTTCCCTGATGTTTGCCAGACAACTGGATCATACCATGGTTTATATAATTCTGCATTATTAAAAAACCAAGATCAAAACAGGCACTTAGTTACAAGGAATCCCAAAATGCATGGGCCATCGCTATGGATAAGAATGTCATAGAGTCAGGATTTGAGGGGTGGGTTGGGGGAGTGGCTAGTTCGGAGGATGTGGGCAGTGAGGGGGGGTGATCAGTAAGGGGGCGGGGCTAGGGAAAATGGGCCGTAGCTAGGGATAGGACGTCATAGAGAGTCGGGGTGCGGGGGTGGTGGGGTAGGGGAATGGGTGGAACTAGGGGCTGTGTTGGCAGAGGCATACAACCACGAGGCGGTTATGTCTAGTTTGCTTCAGGACAAGCTGACCTGCAAAAACCAATCAATCACACATAAACGGAATATTTCCGTCTTTCCGTCTTTGCAGACGCTTGTGCTGCTGATCCAGCAACATAGATAAATGGTAGGACAGAGTTGAGGCTGTATGATTTATGCCCGTGAGACAGTGCAGAGTAGTGTGTTTGTACGTGTGTGTGTGTGTGTGTGTGTGCGTGTGCGTGTGTGTGTGTGCGCGTGCGCGCGCGCGTCACAAAGCCACACATGTGCACTTCCCCTTACTTTAACTGAGGGTTTGGAACCGAGACCCAGGAATGCAAACACAGTGTTGTTCTCCTTTGACAGGAAGAAATCTTCATAGTCCTGAGGGGGGAAAGACAAAAAATAGAGAGATGCGCCGTGTTACATAACCCCTACGAGTTTGAAAGATCGTTGTAAACATCCCTGTCCAGAGACGAACATCGTCCCACTGCGGCTTTGAATGTGTCAGTCACTGACCGCCTCACTCAGGCGTCTGTCAGGATGTTGGATTACCTTCTTGGCCAGAGAGAGTGAGGGCAGGCCGAGCAGATAATCTGTCCCACCCGCCAAGTGGATTACGACAGGATTAGCGTGTAGCTAGCATGCAATCTCAGCGGAGGACATGAACTGGCAAACTGTAACTGATCAAACTCATCGACAAACATATCTAGCACAATAGTAGCTATAACATGCATTGGTGTAAAGTACGTTTTGGCATTATCAGCATTACCTTGTGCAGAACAATTGGTACAAACCCAACACATGCACAATGTACTCTCCAAGATCAAATGTGCAAAAAATGCTAGGACAGAACACTCAAGATCTGTACGAGTAGGGATGGGTATTGTTTCGTATTTTCCGATACGGTGCCTCAACGGTGGCTGAATAATTGATACTTTTTTAAATTGATTAATTGATTCATTTATTTTTTAGAAGATTTGAAGTGCCGTGCTCCAAATTATAATGACACCGGTTTTTCGGAGCACCAGGGGTGAGGGGGGATATTTGGCATATGTCGCACTTGCAACACGGTAATTTTAGTACCAGTTGTAAAGGTATCGGTACGATAGTGGGGTACCGGGTTTTGGTACTCGACCCTAGTATGTACAAGGCTGCGTAACAAAGGCTAACACTGGTCATGACAGACTAAACACCCCGATATCCATCCACCATACCCCACAGTAGCGATCTTCATTGAAGATCCGTGGTGGCAGAGGGTTGCCCTTCTCCGGCTGCTTGTCCTTGGGGATGTTGCGGTACATCCAGAGCCTCTGCTCCTCCAGCATGGTGATGTCCACTTCCTGGAAGCTGATTCGATTGGCCTCCAGGAAGCCCACCACCGCCTGCTGATGCTTCTTGACCTGGAGGAGGAGAAAGGAGTGGACAAGGAAGGAATGAAGGAGAGAAGAGAAGAGTTGACTTGAGTGTAGGGTTTAGGAGAGGTGGAGAGAAGGTCAAGGAGGGGGGGGGAGAGAGGGGATGTTAGAGCTCAAGGATAAGGATGAACTCAATGACCAAGATACAGCACTTTGCAACAGTAATCGCTTCTATCTATCTGACTGGAGGTACAGTTTGGACTTTGTCCCTTTAAATGTTTAAAAATAGTTCAGACTATTGGTTATAGAAGAACACAGCTATGTCAACAGGGCTGTCAAAAGAATATTCTATATTCGAATATATATTTGAATATAAAGATTAAAAGAATATTGGAATATGAAAAGTAATATTCGAATATATATATATATATATATATATATATATATATATATATATATATATATATATATATATATATATATATAACATTTAACCAGGTAAAAAAAACCTGACCAAGAGGGCAACATAAAAACATACATCGTTTGCCTGGTTATTTAAAAACATTTCAAGGCTACTACTAGTAGGCTACTACTGTATTAGTACTGACTGAATAAATGTGGGGGGGGGGGAAACAATGTTTATGTTGACTTTTTTTTTAATGTTCAAATAATATAAATATACAAAGTAGTTATATAAGCTCTTTGGTTGTATTGGTTTGCACGCACGCAAAAAAAAAAGTATATATATATTTTTTTTAGTATTCAAATATATTCGAACAAATATGATTTGCTTAGAGGGAATATTCAAATATGATTTTGGGACAATTTTGACAGCCCTGTATGTCAATGGCCCTCTCATGCTTTATCTCAAAGAAACTGTGTGTGTGTGTGTGTGTGTGTGTGTGTGTGTGTGTGTGTGTGTGTGTGTGTGTGTGTGTGTGTGTGTGTGTGTGTGTGTGTGTGTGTGTGTGCGCATGACATCCCTCTATCTCTGTACACTGGTCTTGGTCAAGGGGTCGGGTGTTTAATAGTCCAGAATGAGCGGGAACGGTAAGGTGACACTAACCCAACCAGGCAGATTCACTCTCGTACACACACACTCTCATATGTAACAACACCCTCACACACTCTCATATGTAATAACACCCTCACACACACACACACACACACACACACACACACACACTCTCATATGTAATAACACACACACACACACACACACACACACACACACACACACACACACTCATATGTAATAACACCCTCACACAAACACACACTGTTCAATATACTGCATGATCTCTCTGTGTCTGATGGTAATGGGGACATTAAGAGGGATCATTGATTATTGTGGGAGCTTAGATTTGAAATTGGAGAGCTGGCATCCTTTTCCTGCACCTTTAATCTTGTCTTAAGTCAATATACTGCATGAGATGTTAGGAGTGGCACATTCAACTGTGCACTTAAAGGCTGGGTGGGATATACTGTAACTTTGTATGATTGGGAGGTTAGATGTCGTCATGTAGGCCTAGTGCAATCATTATCCAGTCTATAGTCAGAATGGGAGGTTGGCCACAACACGTGTTATTGTACTGTACTGTACTCTGTATGCCTACAGTATGGATGAATTCATGGATCTCCTTCCCAAGTGTCCTTCCCAAGACAAAAATATGTCCGGAAATGTCCCTCAATGGACTCGCAATTGAGAAACTTTTTTTTTTTCTTTGTCTGAGACCATCGCGGGGAGGGAATTGATTTAAGATGGAACCCCACCCTTGAACTTTCCCAGCTGTGGTCTTGGGATGGCTGCAACAGGCCCCTTGTTTGTGTGTGGGTGAAATCGTGTGACCGTGTGCACGAGTTTGAGGGGGAAAAAACAAGGCTAATCTTAGAAAGGACGATAGAAAACTCCCACAGTATGTTGCGCGTGCGCGTGCACACACACACACACACACACACACACACACACACACACACACACACACACACACACACACACACTCGCGCACACACACAGCTGTGGAGTACATTACCGAAGTTTTCCTTCTTCTCTATGTTTTGTTTGAAAGGACTTAATATAATAATTCATTGAATAATAATTATAATCATTTTGGTCAAAGCTCATTAATATGTTTTTTTTTTTTGTTCATTCACCGATAATTAAAGCATTTCCAACACTCAAATAATTTCACATTGTCAGCGTCATCCATTCTATAATAATTCATTCGTGGATTCCATTTGTTACAACATCCACTCAGAATTCTACTTTGCAACCATTGTGATCATCCATTGTGAGAAATAATGTATTCCAATTGATCTGTGGTGACACAGATTCTAGCAATTGTATGTTTGAGCATTCATTAATATCACAAAGAGCCGACGACTCATTACAATTCAAGAGCAAGGGAGTGTGAATGAATATAAACAGACTTGTCTTGTACGGTTAAATATTACTTGCTTTCTGGATTTTGCCCCAAAAATCTCTCTCCCCAGGAATTCTGTATTGTCGAGATGAAAAAGACAGATGGGAATTTATTGTGTGTGTGTGTGTGTGTGCGGGGGGGGGGGGGGGGGTATGTACTGTGCGTACATTATTTTAAGGATGGTGAGGACCACAATGGAGCTATTGTCTAGCCTTAAATGGGAGTGACAAAAAAGGGATTGTTCTGGACAATCAGTTACAGAGCCAGACACACACACCCACACCCACACCCACACACACACACACACACACACACACACACACACACACACACACACACACACACACACACACACACACACACACACACAAGAAATCTATTGTGTCTTTGAAACATGCTACCTCAGTGTGCAGCTGTAAAACAAACTTAATAGCCACCACAAGCGGTAAATGAACTGTGGGGGATATTAACTGTGAAATTGTCTCTCTAAAGGCTGATTTGTTCAGGTCAAAGGTTAAACAATCATATTAGAAGCATCACTATGTATGTATGCATGTGTATATGGCACATTGCTTTTCTCCAGTAGAAATGACATGGTCTTCTTCTGAGCTGAAAGGGCAGCAGCATGTTAACTAAATAATGAAAGAGCTTCCCCTGCTGACTGTGAGTGAAAGTGTGCGCACAGGGAAGGACCTAGCTAGATTTAGCTTTCCTCTCTGAGTCTGTGTGTGTGTGTGTGTGTGGGGGAGGGGGGGGGGGGGGGCATTATCCTGAATGTCAATATAACAAGAGAGACATGCAATCGGGCTGGGGGTAATTAACCGAAAATATATCGAAACCCGACATTTGGAACCTTTAACTGACTTAATCTTGATCATGTCAATTAATTAATTAATTAAATTAATTAATGTTGATTTAGTTAATACTTTCCCAAAATTAGCGAAGCTGTCGGCATGGAGGATGTCACGAGCGAAAACACAGCCAACAAACAATACAGTACAGTTAAGTAGCCTACAGACCTTGTCAGAGACCTATGAGGGCTGTGTTTAAAAAAGGGAGTATCAAATAAATGATGATTCATTAATCGTAATCAAGGAAAAAGTTTGAAATCATCGTGATATTGATTTGAAGTCCTATCGCCCAGCCCTAACATGCAAGCACATCTGGAGCTAGGCTGCATCATGTAATTCAATATATATGTAATATAATCAACCCATAATCTAAGTACCTCCAAACCCCCCTCTAAGGCAGTGAAAGGGTCCATAGATCATTTCGATGGTAGTAAAAAGAAAAGTCCAAGGATTAAACATCGATGTCAAAAGGTGGAGGATACGTTCCAAATCACCACTGAGGAAGGTGGATGTGTTCAAATGGAAGGAGGCACGGATTTCTCTCAGATGTAGTGATGACGCTTCTTAATATCTGCTGTGCTAAGATGCTAACATGCACACAAAGATGACCAAAAAGGAAAAGGTTTCCCCAACTAGGGCAACTTGATCCTTTCAGAGAGGGGACTATTTTGCACTTTATTCGTTCTGGGCATTTGATTTACACGCTAGTAGGAAATTCACCTTACCTCACTCTCTTTTCTTACTCACATCTCTCACACCCAATCTCTCTCACTCCTCCTTTGGCTCTCACCCCCCCAGCACAAGTCAGTTTGCAGTAATTAATCAGATGAGGTTATGGTGTCACTTCCCATCACTCTTCTTTAATCAGTCGCCTCTAATGCAATTCAGAGCAAATTACATTCACATGAGCTCAACACTCACAACAACGCTGACCCCAATGCTATAGGCTTATTCAAGTGTCCAGAAATCTCCTTGTGTGCGTGTGTGCATGCATGCATGCGTGTGTGTGCGTGTGTGTGTGTGTGAACGACGTATGTGTCATAGGGTTAAAAATAACTCCTTTGTAAACACTTAAAAGATTGTGTTGCCCTATTCCAGAAACGGAGCACGCTAACATAAATATACTATTACTCATGTGTCCCATTACCTAAGACTTTAAGCATTCACTCAAGAGTTTTGTTTGGCGATTATCTGCTCATGTCCTCTATAACATCAGCTAGGCTTTCTTTCTCTGTGGCACACAAATGTCCCATCCAAACAAGGATACTTATATCAATCAGTTTTAATGAAAAGAGAGCTTGTCACCCATCTGTGTTGGGAATGTCAGGTGTGTAAGTGCATGTGTAGGCTATGTGTGTTTGTGTTACACCCTTATATTTTCTAATCTCTAATTGGAGGGAACTGAACTGCCGATCAGAAACTGCTGCTCATTCATAGGAAGCTTTCTGTAGAGAGACTAGCCCCATTTCTCCCCTCGTGCATCACCTCTGGCTCTGGTACTCGGTCCAGTGTTGCTCTCTGTCATGTGAGGTACCAAGGGGAGAAAAGGGTTTCTTACCCGTTCCCGACGTCGTATCGCAGATTTTAAGATATTATATTCCTCCTCTTACGGATAACAGTTTGTCCTGAGGTGTTAAAATGATATTCTGCAATAAAACAACCATTTAAATCCAGTCTTTCGACAGCCTGTGCCGAATTTAGGACAGAGTGCCGAGAGGAACGTTGGGAGTTTGAGCATTTCATGAGGCGTTTTGCTTCCCAGGGTGTGCTGGAATTGTTCACTGCGTCGCCGTATTCGTGTGACGGCAAGTTGTTTGCTCGCCGCGTGCAAGCAGAGCACCGTGATAGTAATATATCAAACACACTCTGCTGTAAATTCGGCACCTGGCTTTCGAAATACCGGATTTAAAACGGTTGTTTCACAGCGGAATATCATTTTAACACCTCCGGACAAACTACCGACATCCGTAAAGCTGCCTCCACACGATGAGCCATCTTCTATTCTCTCACCGCCAGGTAGAGCGGAGAAAGGTCAGCGCCGCGGTAAGTAGGTCAAAGTTGAAACAATTTGAACTTTGAGCGCAGATTTGAGCGGTACGCTACGACGAAGTGTAGCGCTGCCACATAGTTGGGAGGCATCGCTCCCCCCATAGGAAACAACGAGACAGCAGGCGCAGAGCTGTTTTACCGCGGATCATGTGTGTGGGGGCTTAAGAGGAATAGAATATCTTCATATCTGCGATACGATGTTGGAAACGGGTAAGAAACCGCTTCATCCCCTTAGTAGGCACAGCATGGAGCGCTACGCTGTGTGACCGAATCCCAGAACCAGAGGCGATGGACGAGGGAACAAATGGGGCTATATAGAGAGCAGCATATACAGGCATTAAGAATAGATATCCTGGTTGAGCGCAGATGGACGAATCATTGCTTGTTTGCCATGCACTAAAACATGCACTTTGCTCTGCATGAGAAGGTGATATTTTTTAAGTAGGCCTACAGCAGGTTTAGGGCTATTCAGCTTCTCTACTTTGAAAGCATGACTCTGCAAGATGTAGGTAGGCTAGCCTAATCTACTGTAGTAGGCTATACAATATCTGTGAGCTATTCAAATTTGGATTTGAAATGCCTACCCCCTTTGCTTTCAAGATGATTCTATCATGGACAGTGGCCTCGTACCAGACAGATGGGGTATACCATGGGTAGCCTATAAAGAACTGTGCTGAAAAGCCAACGGAATGGTTTGAAATCATTTGTTTGTAGAATAAATGAGTAGCCTACCTATAACTATGTTAAATGAACGATGCTGGGGCGTAGCCTGGGTACTTTTGATGTTTGTGTAGTAGCCCCCAAGCCATAGGCGCGCTCTAGCCTACATCAATCAACATTTTGCTTTGTAGTTCCTTGCGCAGGTAGGCTATAGCAGGGATCGCGGAACCGCCCGGGCCACCCGGGCCGCGGCCCGGGTACTTTTCAGTTCCCAAAAAAAAAAAAAAAAAAAATTTTTTTTTTTTTTTTTTTTAGATTTTTTTTTTTTTTTTTTTACATTAAACCTCATTTACTTATTACACTCGACTGGTTGTTTTTCAGATGTGATGTGAATCTAAAGTGAACTAAACAAGTCAGATCCACTATAAATGTTTTTCAGTAGATGCTGTGATGTAGCCACAAGAAAGGTGCAATATTAATGTTTTTCAGGAGATGGCGATGTTGCTAGCTATAGGTTCTAAACAAGAAATGTGGTTCAAATGTTTACAGTAGTTTTCCTTTCTTGCTGCACTACAATGTTACAATGCTGTGAGACAGGCCCGGCGTTGGAGGGGGGCCTGACCGGGCCGGGCCCCCCCATTCCCTAAACTGGCCCCCCCCATTCAAATTTTTTTTTTTTTTTTGTGTGTGCTAAAAACGTTTTTCCGTTTTTCTGTTTTAAAGTTTAAAACAGAATCTGGCTGTCATTAGGCATTGATTAACTGAATGCTATTGCTAACTGTTACTTTGAACCTCCATTTGCAATGATTCTGGCTGGATATTAATTAACTATTGTAAATTTGTCACAATGAATGCAATTTGTGCACAATGTGTAAATACATTTAATATTAATTGTTTAGGCCTATTTGTAAAGTCACAACACATTAGAGATGTGTGTAGTTCCTCATAGATTTAGCCTCTTCCTTTTGCTCTCAAATGCACCAGTTTGACGAATTTTACTTTAAAATGTACAAAATCTTCTTCCGGGGGAGAATCCCCCCGGACCCCCCTTGGCCCCCCCAAGCTAGGGGCAGGCCCCCTCTGTAATTTGGTTCTGGAGCCGGGCCTGCTGTGAGACGGAGCTAAACACAAAAGATGCAATATTAATAGTTTTTCATGAGATACTCAGTATTTAATATTAATACTAATACTAATAATAGAAAAGGAGAAGATCCTGAATAATGACATCACAACAGTATAATCCTAATGTTAATTTAAAATTAAATATTCTTCTAAATATGGATAAAAGTCCAAAAAACATAAAATTTTCTTCGGCGCTGCCGAGATTCGGGGGGGACTCGCCCCCCCGACGGGGGGACATGCCCCCCCCGACACGCCCCCCGGCCCCCCCAAGTTCAGATGCGTTCCGCTATCCCTGGGCTATAGCAACCTTCCACATGACATTGACTTTGTATTATGCATTCCCTCTTAACGTGCAAGCAAATGCGATAAAGCACTCATCTTCATAAGATCAATAAATACTCACCGCCACAGAGCCAGTCGAGGAGGCGATGTAAACCTTGATGACCATTTTAATCCCAAATGTCGGGGACGACAAACAAACTCTCTGGGAATGCTGATCGAGTCCCACCTCAGAAACCGTTTATTATCAAAATAACGACTCTGGATCGCCTGCGCCTGGAACTGTTAGATGAGAGCAGAGGCGCGTCTCCAATATTTATACTGAGCCATGATAATTCAGCGTGCACGACTGCTGCGTGCTGCGCTCACTCAGCGCTCCTCTCCAGTGTCAAGTCACGGAGAATAACCTTTACTTCCGCTTATAACTTTCAAAATAAAATCCAAATAGACAGGGAAAATGTTAGGTGTCACATATTTGCTGCTAAATTACATTGTTTCAGCAAGGCCTGGCTCCAAGATTGTTGTGTTTAAGTAGTGTGGGGGAGTTACAATGCAACTACATAGGATAAACTTTGGATAACATTCTTCTCAAATTATAGTGAAACTAGTGGAATACCCGTCCCTGTGTGACTGCATGCCACAGAGTTGGCATGGAGCCTCTTCTCTCTCTCCCCAGAGGGTTTTCATAGTCCACTTCACTGGCTGATTGTCACCTCGCTCAGCTGTGTGGTGCTCCAGAGTTCACTGGCTGATTGCAACTCCGCTCACCTGTGTGCTGCTCCACTCTGGAGCACCTGTGGGCTCCTCCACTCTGGAGCTCTCCATGGTGCTGAACCTGTGTTGAGGCATTTTGGCCACTAATTAGCCATTTTTGCCCATTTAGTCGACCCTAATGACCTAATTCAAAACGGGCCGCAGGCGGGGGTGCTCTTTATACTTTCTGAAAGATTCAGCCCGATCACACGTAAAATGGCAGCTGTGGCCGAACAAAATTTTGCTCACTCACTCACACACACACACAGACACTTTGCATTCTTATTATAGGATAGCTTAAGTCCTATAGGCTATCCATAATTTAAATTTTTGAATAGGCCTATGCCTATTTGGTAGGCCTGTAGATAGTTATAGAAGAAGTAGGCCAGCACTCAAAAATCTCCTTTGAGAAATGTAATAAGTCACCTGGGACGGCACACAACGAATGTTTCAGCGTCAAGCCTTCATCAGTGTTGTTGTCAACGTAGATAGGCCTCCAAAGAACCACCAGAACCACATGATAACCTAATGAAACAGCCTAATTAAACAAAGTTTATTTTGCATTGGCGATAGCCTCCAATGGCAAAATGCAAAAAGAGAATATTTTGTACCCTAACTTCTAATTGAAAATGTGACATGCCTTAATTCGATTGTAGCTTTTTCTGAGGAGGCCGCACGTATCCTAGCCACAGTTCAGGGAAAGGATTCTCTTTGGTTGGCTTTTTGTCCACAAAGTGGTGAGAACAAACATTGACGTATTTCGGCGGCTTCTTCAGATTTAAAGCCTTCAGCCACATCCGTGAATCCGAATTGTCAGCTGGTTTTCGGTAGAAGGAATACTGTCGAGTGCAGGGACAAAGCCGTTTGGTAGCGGGCTGATGCTCAAAACATTGTCGATCCAACCACTCGTTCAAGCGTTTCTGTGTATTGTGACAGCCACGCACTGCACAATGTGTTCCAGTATTAACCATTGTTAATAACGTCTGCTAACGTTGGTGTAGCTGATGTTATCGATCGTTGTAAAAAAAAAGTTTGGATATTTCGGCTGCTGCCTTCTGTGGAGCTCGCTGCTGTGGACTTAACCGGAAGCCGGTGCTGTGGACTTAACCGGAAGCCGGTGACACGAAAGGCTGCTATGGCACCGCCCTAGGAACGGCCAGGAAACTTGTCTATATGCCTAACATACAAATGCAAGTTCAGTCTCTAGTCTAGCACAACATGCTGGCCTACAATTAACCCAACAAACATTCACACTCAATAGCCTATGTAATGTTCTGATTACAGAGTAGACTAGTTCTTTGGGATTTTGGCTGTTGTGTATTATCTCAACACATGGTTGTTGTTATTGTTGTTTTAACATGACAGTTTATTACACTTTTATTTTTTGAAGTTATTCTGGTGTTTTTCTGGTAGCTTGACGCAGCTCTACTCCCCTAGCTGGCTTCTACCATCAGGATCAGCTGCTCTGGCGGTGGATTCATGATGGGAAATGTAGTTCTCTTTTATAAATTCGGCAGAACTATAATATTAAAATAATTTACAGTAGCCTGCTGTTTCTCTGTTTATCCCTGAGAGCCCGTGACTGTTGGCCAATGTAGCGAACAGTCACAGGCTCTCTCGGGTAGGTAAACTCTGACCTTTTGGCAGCATCAATTTCTTGCAGAGATGGGGGTTTTGTAAGATTTGTAAGAACGTCACACACTTGTAAAAGTGAGAAATAATTGGCATTATTGACACATTAAATTGACCAACATTATTAGGCCAGTTCATATAGGCTACTCGCATTTGCATCATAGGAGTCCGACTAATTAAATAACAAAATCAAAATGGTTCAGAGTAGCGAATTGACGAGGTATAACAGCGCCACTCTGGCGTTAAAGTGAACTGCATCGAAATGAAACGGTTGCCATGGTGCGGCGTCACAGGACCTGACCAGGCTGTCAGGAGCAAAGGACTAGGCGTGGACTCACCACCAGAAAAAACTGCAGTCTGACCGCGTCTTCCAACTTGCTGAATAGCTACCCTGCCTTGCTGTTTTACACTGGATAATAATTATAGGACTATAAACCAAACGGCATTCTAAAACGAGAGTGGTAACGTTAGTGTATTCTATAAACGTTCGCTAGCTAACGCTAGCTAAGTTAACTTGCTAATGCTAGCTAGTGATAAAAGCTATCTGCAGCCAGCCAAATCAAACCACAGCCTGCTAATAATTTTTAAAACAAAGAAGTTACCATTAAAGGGGATATAAAGGCCGACACGGAAAGGGGACAGGTTGGTGCTATACGTTTAAACCTCAGTCACTGTACAACACATCACCTGTTGATATCCGTAGGTTTTTGTTACCATGCTGGGTGTTTAGCTAGTTTTAGTTAGTCCTGTTAGCTTCCTACACAGCTTATTTGGCTAACATGTGCTAATGTTAGGTTCAAACGCACTTCTCTACACTTTCTCCATTATTTCTGTCTTTTTGAGTTGATAATGTTTGTGTGTACGTTAACCCGACTAACGTTAGGTGTGTGTGTGTGTGTGATGCGTTTGACGACGAATTACATGTTTGTTACTTGGGTGATTTCGTTGTAGCGTACAACACAACGCACCTGTCAACAGCAGGCGGCCTACTTTAATCCAATCTGTTGGTGTCACTGTCACGACAGAGCAGGCTACGCCAGCTGGCAGCTACTACAGCTAACGTTACTACAGCCCACTCAGTTGATAATTTTGGAGATTTGTATATTTGTTTTCACCAGGCAGCCCGGCGTAAGTGACCTGATTCCATAGATGTTATACACGCATAATGAAGATGTGAAAAATGATGACGTCAGAGAAGATGGGAAGGATATGATCAGACTAGGTGAGTGTTCAAATGTGTCATTGACAATCCATGCATTGACACGACTGTAGCCTACATCCAGACTAAGGTCCCTTATGACAACAGTTTGTGTACATGCAATTAGCACATAATGGTAATTTAAATCATAACCTGGCAATTAACCATTACCAGAGGGTTAAGAATTAAGGCACCTTGGGATTAATCTGTAATCTCCTGGTAATAAAACAGGTTTCATATCATCTGGCTGCGGTGACATTTATGGGCCTTTTTCACCAGCACCAAATTATCCATTTACAGTAGGTGTTCAAGTGCCGGGGGCACCCGTTAATGTTTTAGTTGCACCTGTGTTACTTGCTGCCTTTTGGACACAAAATGGCTGATGTGAAAAAGGCAAATAGGTGTTTCTAGAGTCCATGATCAGGTTTTGGACCTTTTTGTCAGTCTAATATAATATGAGTGACCTGCCTGATGCTGTCTCAGTGTATTGGTGTTGTCATTGATATTTGGCCATCAAGTGGTTAGGGTGATGAAGGGCCCAGGTCAAAGTCGAGCTGAATTTAAAAATGAGAACTATTTTAGATCACATCCCTGGTCATAGAGTGCAGTGCACCTATTTAACAGTGTATGCCAAAAGAATTACACACAAAAATATTTTTACATCAAACTTCAACAAAGTTTTCTACGTTCAAAACGAAATCTTCAGTGTGCTTACGTCAGCATGTACTACCCAATTTCAACCCATAATATCATGACATCCCGACAGCTGTCAATCAATCTCCAACTGTCATTCTCCGGTGCGGTGCTGCTGACACAGAGCTAACGTCAACTAGCTGATTTTCCGGCAGGTGGAAAAGGCTCAAACATGAAAGAAACATGTACGGCCTCACTCCCAGGAGGAAATAGTCGTCCTCTCCCTCGATTTCCTCCTGCCCCTGGCAGCTCGATGAGTACACCTGCCTGCTCCGGTAACGGGAGAGATGAAGGGGGGAAGTAACGCTAGTCTTCCACAACTGAATGAAGGCTAAAATTAGCGAGGCTAGCATCCAACTCATCGCTGTCAAACTCCATATTTGTTTTGGTTTGTTCTTCTGACGCACTTTTCAACGGTCCAAGTCAAACCCCTGAAATGTTATGTCCCGCCTCTCTAGCGGCCTGTTGTCCAATCAAATGCTTCCCAGACTAGTCTCTGGTCCCGCCTACAGGAAATACGTCAAGATAAAAAAAGTTAATACTCTGGAAATTCCATTTCAGCTCAACTTTAATATCTCCTTAAAACAGATGTGTAGGCTGCTTAACAATAGTCTTGAGATTTGTGTTTGTTCTTTGAACTATGAACCACAATTGTATTAATTATTTAGTAGAGAGAGTATTTGTGATTGATTGTGCAACAGTTGATCTGGCTACTCAATAAGTCAGCAGAACAGACTGTATTTTGTGTGACAGCACTGGTTTGGAATAGTGATATCATAGCCTGGTTAGTGATATCATGCAGCCTCATGGAAAGTTCCACCTCTTGTGTGTTGTTGCTTAGAGACCAAGACACAGCATGGAAAGCCTGAGACAAACCAGTTGGCCTAGCTTCTTATTACCATTGAAATTAGTTTACCAGAAAATTTTGTCCAATCTAGAAGGCGGGCCTAGGCCTATATATAAACCTGCTAACCAGGTACAGCGTGTCTGGTATACTGTAGTGTTTTATGCTAGGGCTGTGCAATTAATTGGATTTTAATTCTTATTACAATTTAGGCTTCCCACAATTATGAAAGGAAGATAATTGAGATAAAACAAAATACAAGTTTTTTCCAGTTCAATAAATGCATGATGCTGTTAAAGTAAATGAGTAATTATGTTAAGTAATCATGTGATCTCAATTAGGGTTGGCACGATGGACGATGGCATCGACCATCGTGATGGGCCGACCCCCCATCGACCTCTGAGCCTTCTACATTGGATCATCGTAATTAATGATCTGTTCGAATTAAAATTGCGCCGTTTTAATAATAAAAAAGGCCAAGTCCACTTACCGTGACGCGCGGGGGACGTGCTGGTAGCATTAAACAAGCGTGCCCACTTCAGTTCAGGAAAGCCTCCACTCCCCCCACTCCACTGCTTCCCTGAACTGGGTGCGATTGTTTAATGTCGCCGGGGCGTCCCCAGCGCGTGAGAAGTCGGCTGTGTTGTGAAAACGTTTTAAGACAAAGAAGAAACTTCACGTTCTTTCCTGTTTTCAACCCAAAGTGAGTACAAGTCTTCAACTGTGAATTTAACTCGCCTGTTTCCAAAGTGAAAGTTGGAGTCGCTCCATACTAGATACAGTAGCTGCGTTTCTCTAGCCATTTATCCTAAACTCTCTCTAGGTTCAAAAGCCCACACGAATCTAACGTTATATCAGCCAGTAATTCAGTCAGTTTTCTGCCAGCTAGTTAAATTCAACACACACATGTTGTTGGTGAGGATCTGTAACATTAACGTTATTTGTTTTGCGCCGTTCAAATTTCTGGTAGTGACAGCCACTGCCCACTTCAGTCGCCTGGCTCTGTGCTATAGCACAGAGCAGAGGCTAATAGCCTATTCTAGCCCGCTGGTATCATAGAGCTCAGCTGTCCTGTGTTGTTAACGTGAACGCATTGCAGCGGCTAGCCGAATGGAATTACAGCAACGCAGCGACTTAATAAATAATTAATTATTCCCCCCACCCGCGACGATGCCATCGTCCAAAATAGGGATGTCAACGGTTAACCGTTAATCGATTAACCGTCGCTAACGTCGTTGTTCGGTTATTGCTGTCGGTCTATCAGTTAATATTAATTTTTTTTTTTTTTTTTTTTTTTTTTTTTTTTTTTTGACACGTTTTTTGAGTTTCCTTGCAGATTTTGCACAGTGTTTTGCATCATGCAACTATTTTGTTAAAATTTTGTTCCAATTGTTGGCAGCAAATAGAAATAGGCTATATTTTGTTTAAGTTTTTATGCTGCAAAAGACAGTAGGCCTAATGTGAAAAAATCAAAAGAAATAACAGATTGTTGTTGTTGTAATGTTTACATAAACAGGAAATAAAGCTCTCAAAAATATATTTCCTTGTCATCCATATAAGAGCCAGAATGATTTTGGAATGATTACCTGATCAAAATGTGGCAATAAACTTATAAATTTCAGCAAAGCCAACAAAAAATAAAGGCATAATTCTAACACAAAAAGCATTAACATTTCAGCATCTAAATAGACACGCCTTGTTTGGGCATGAGCTCATTGAGTAAATAGACAAAAAAAAAAAAAAAAAAATTTATATTAAAAAATTATGAATTAACCGATAGGTTAATCGATTATTAGCGTCGGTTAATCGAAAGTGAAATTAACCGAAAATTGACATCCCTAGTCCAAAACGATGTTTCACTGTAAAACAATCACGATGGGGATTTTCATGACATCGCACAACCCTAATCTCAATATCAGTCAAAATAATCATGATTATGATTATGATTATGATTGCCATAATCAAGCAGCCCTATTTTATGCCTTTTCCCATGTGAAGAAGTTTAATTTGAACAATGGAAGAGTAAATTGGTAGCTAAGTCTAGTCAGTTCTCAATTTAAACTGTTACTCAGATGAACTCAAGGTGACCAAGGGTTAAAATACCCTTTTCAGTTTTAATTTTAAATTGTTACACAGGAAAAATCATTTGATGTGTGCTTGATTCATTTGGTTCAATCATAGACAGTAGGTGTAAATCCATGGCTGTGATCATTTGTCCATCTATGCAGAAGTAACACCATGGAATCAGAAAACACAGACCACCCCTACGAAGACAACCGGGATGCTGACCAAAGTCGCCACTCTCTCCGGAGTACAAAGAAAGATTCCCGACCGTCGTCATTCCAAAAACAGAAACACAACAAGGGCTTCCCTGACAAGAGCCAGAATGTGGATGAAAAGGAGGCATGTGCCGAGGACAGGTCTAAAACACGAATCTGGGATCCAGATCGGGATCAGATATCGGATGGAGAGAGACGGAGAAGCAATGGGTCATTCTATTCTGAGGACTATGAGAATGAGTCTCCCTCAGAGCGCTCACTCTCACCATACTCCCGGTCCCGGACACCATCCCCCACCCGACAAAGAGGGGTGCGGCCAAAGAAGATTTCTAGCAGCCCCTTCTACAAGACAGGTGGGTAAGGCTGGTTTCACACCGATGACCCAAGCCTTGCCTATGCCTTGCCTTTACCCACGCTTTTTAATAGGCGTCCGTTTTAGTCAACGAGGCTGTGTACACCGGCCGCCTGAGCGTGAACCCTGCGTGTACCCACGCCTTGCCTGTGCCTTGCCGATTTTATCGAATAGGCGTGAGTTCTATTTTGAAGCCGACAAGGCGCGTGCAGGCAGGCTTCTTCTGTCAAGCCATGAAAGAAAAACGCACAATATCTGTCGGAAATTGCAAAGTCAACTGAATTTCAAAATAAAATGGAGTTACTACAACATGTTGAGCAGAGAGACAGAGAGATTGACGGGTGGCTATCACGTGGGGCTTTCTCCCCGTCGGCAAACAAATCTTCATGAGAGAGAATAGCGACCGAAGAAGCAAGATGGACAATGTTGTTGTGCCAGGCTGCCAGCACATAGCCTATTCTTGCAAGATCACCTCTCTAAAATGTCCGACTATAGTCAGACCTGGTTATACATATCCAGCATCAATAGAACATTAAATATATCCGATTTATTTTACCTAGAGGCTACCCATGACAATTCTGGACAACACGTGAAAAAATACAGTCGGGAGAGAGGAGAGGCGCTTGTGACTCGGCTCCAGGTTCGGCGTGCAAAAGGCGTGCGGTGTGATCGCAAAAGCGTGAAACAGGTTCACGCCCAGCTCGGCGTAGGCGTGGGTTGAGGCAAGGCAAGGCGTAGGTTGTCTGTGTGAATGAAGCGTAAAGCACATTGGAACATGCATGCACCAGAAAGCAGCAGCTGTCAAAATCAAGTCTAGAGATGGATAAATGGACAAGTCAGGCAGACATAGGAGTCCAATCTTTGTTGTTGAAGTGCCATTGATTGTCCAACAGGTGGCAGTATATGGCACATTTCACTGTGGTGGTTTCTGAAAAGACTAATAAGAACCCTCTTTTAAAACACAGAGTATTTCCATGAGAACAGATTATCACAGTCTCAAATCTAGTTTATTGACAACAACAAAAACTACTGCAGTCTCATTTAAATATTATAAAAAGTCTCACAACATGCCACATATGGTGTTATGAGGACACTAGTCTGATTTGTGTGTCATTAAATTGGTTGATTGATCTTATAACTTCAACCTTATGGGCTGATATCAGTTTATGTATAGGATTTATTTTCTCCATCACCCTAGGGAGTGTGTCATTGCGGTGCACTGGCACCAGTTGTACAGTGTGTTGATGTGTTTCTGTAATGCCTTGTAAAAACAAGACCTTTTAATTATTTGTGCATCATGTATGTTTCTCTACATTGCAGGGGGTGTCTACATTGCAGGCGGTGCAGGGCGTCGGGGTGTGTCTCGTCCCCAGCGTCCAGGCGGCCAACCCCAGACTCAGCACCACCGCGGGGGGGTGCGTTCACTGAGCAAGGGGTCCTCACCGCCTAAAGACATGGACCTGGTCACCAAGCGGATGTTGTCGGCCCGCCTGCTGAAGATCAACGAACTGCGTAACGCCCTTGCTGAGCTGCAGCTGCGCACCAACGAGCTGCAAAAGGAGAATCGCATCCTCAGACAGGTAACGCACCAATTGAGCTGGGGTTGAATTGAAAGAGCCAGGAAGGGATGGGGGGGAAGGGGGGGGGGGGGGGGGGGGGGCTTGCCTTTGAAGACAAGTCTCAACAGAGTTGGATCTTGCAGTAGTGGCTAGACCTGAACCCTAACCCTAAGATAATGTCAGGAAAAATAATTACATCATCTAGAACTTCAAAATTGTGCATTAAAAGATAGAACTCACTTGTTTTTGGTAGCGCACCCCCATTTTCCCGCAACTGGTCTTGCTTGAAAATACAAAATCATGTGAGTGAATGAGCGGAACCTTTTTCTAAGTACTGTAGATATCCAAGAACGAGATCATGGTTTCTCTTCTTCCTCACCTTCTCTGATAATCAGCCTATGGGAGCTTCATATTAAATTCCTCCTCCTCTTCTTCCTGTCCGTGCTGCAGCTGCAGGTGCGTCAGGAGAAAGCCCTGCAGCGCTACGATGACACAGAGAGCGAGATTGCCCAGCTGCTGGCACGCCACTCCAACGAGACGCACGCACTGCGAGAACGCCTCCGGCGAGCTCAGGAGCGCGAGCGGGCGTCTGAGCGATGTCTGAAGGACGCTGAGGAGCGGCTGCAGAGGAGTCAACTGACCGTCACCCGGCTGAAGAAGCTGGTGGACCAGCAGGAGTTAGGCCCCAGAGAGGAGCTGAGCCGCAGGCTGGAGGAAGAGAGGGCACGGTTCCAGGAGGCAGAACGCAAGATTAAGGTCATTTCATTTTAGTTTATTTATTGAGTGATTTATCCACGTTGACAGGTTTTGTGTGTAGATCAGTGACACAATAATAATAGTGATTGATTCCATCAGGCTGTAACACCACAACATGCAGAAAAAGTCAAGGTGGTTGAATACTATCTGAAGGCACTGTGTAAATAACTAGATACAGTATGAATGAGGAGACCATAGCTACAGATGAGATTGCTGAGGCTGTGGTACAGTAGGAATAAAGACTGTCAATTGAGAACAAGAAGTAGCACATAATCTCTCCCAGGTATTCTCAGGCTGGCAGATTTGTCTCCTTGGTAACTTGTGCATATCTGGTATCGGAGTTTATATAGAACAGGTAACCATTTGCTGCAATAATACTGTCTCTCAATTACCTCACTTGACGTAATACATATGAGCCTCTGAGATCCACAGGTCTACCAGCAAGCTAAAATAGGTCATTTGCTTCAAGATGTTTCAGCTGCTGTAAACCTTGGGTTTTCTCTGTGTCATGCAGCAGCTGGAAAGTGTGTTTGTGTGTTTGTAGGAGCTGGAGCGCAGCATGGAGCTGAGCAGTGGTAGTTACCAGAGGCAGCTGGCTGCAGAGAGAAAGAAGACCATCAGTGCTCAGGAAGAGATCAGGACTATGCAGGAGGAGATGGAACGCCTGGGCAATAAACTCAAGGTGGATATACAAAAATGTAGACAGAAACACGCACCTCTATGTGCACACCCAGATTTATAGGTTTAAAATAACAGATTGTTGTTGTTGTTTAATCTAATTTCTTTCCCAATCAGGAGAAGGAGAGAGAACTGGATGCCAGGAACATCTATGCCAACCGCATGGTGAAGCCCTCGCATAGAAAAGACACTGACAATGGGACAAAGAGGAAGGCCTGCATTTGTGAGTCTCATATTTTTCATGAAACCTGATGCTTTAATAATGTGTGTGTACTGTATCTGAATACAAATGTCAGAGGTCTTATGGTCCTATAAGAAATTAGAATTTTGTGTTCGCCACAAAGGTTGTGGATCATTGTCCAAAATGCCTGGGAAATGTCATGGGAATTCTTTTGTAATGTTGTTGCCCCCCCCACTCCCCACAAACTGCTGCATGGTTTCGCTGGCAGTTGATGTAGTTGCTTTTGAAGGCATACTAATATGATGACCTGGGGCATTTAAATCAATTGAGCAAAAAAGCATTTCATCATAAACGCTAACAAATGTTAGTCATGCACCATTGCATATGGTGCAAGTTGCAACATAATCCCATAGGATAGTTGTAGAATGTGCATGAGCAAAAATGGAGTCTCATGTGTACTTTGTGTTGGTCCCACCTGTAGTCCCCAGCAGGAACAGCACCAAGGCAGTGCAGACTGACGACAGGACGTTAAGTGTGGACTTCCCCACGCCTCCCCCTGCCATCACCGAAGGCAACGAGGACGGCGAGCAGGCACCCGACGACTACCTATCGCTCAAGGTAAAGTGTCTCCACTTCACTTTAGTTTCTCCACCATTCACGATTCATCCTCTGGTTTTGACGTCACTCTGTCGCTGTTATCAGTCGATGTCATTCAGACCAACCTCAATCAGTTTCTCTCAACAGGAGCTTGACAAAAGACAGACAGGAACCAGAGACAAGAAGGAGCGAGACTGGGAACAGCAGAAGATCCGAGAAAGAGATAGAGAGTTGGAAAGGGAGAGAGAGCGGGAGAAGGAGGAGAAACAGCGACTCAACCAGGAACTGAACGCCCTTGAAGAGAAGGCAAGGAGACTCAGAGACGGTAAGAACAGTAAGTAAAGAGTGTACCTGCACTAGTATTCGATCAGCGTCATCACGGTCGCTGCGGCCATGTTGTTGACATAGCGCTGCAGCTCTCAACTAGTGACAGCATAGGTGAGAGCAGTGCTAATAGGAAGCTAGCCGCCGTTAGCGTTAGCTCTATCGTCTATTACTGTTCCTGTTGTGTTAGGATGGTGGCCTGCGTTATACATGGCTGTAGTAATGACAGCAATAAAGCCCCCGTGGTTTGTTTCTATGCTATCTCTACCGTCCGCAGACGTGAAGGGAGCGAGACGGAGTCTACGTCAGCACAGGAGAGTGGATTAGGAGAGACAGGTGAAACTTTCTGCCAGCTCCTCACAGCAAAGTCTGTTCACCTCGTTTTTCCTTTTGTTTATTACAGGCATTAACGGCAGCATACAAACAACAACCCTGTGGTTTTTATTGCGGTCATCACCATCGCTATTTTGTAATAGACCTTAACACAACAGAAACGACAATAAGGCTGTTACTAGTTGTCAGCTGCAGCGCTGTGCGTGCAGGACGGTATTGTCAACAATATGACCGTGATGCCAGGGGCGGTTCTAGGCCGTTTTTGGGTGGGCTTTAGCCCACCCAAAAATAGTCTCAGCCCACCCAAAAAAATAGAGGCAAAAAAAAAGTTTTTTTTTTTTTTTTTTTCCCCTCTCCAAATCCATGGTGGTCATTAGTAGCAGCTTCTGACTACACTCAATGCGCTGTGTGCATGTTCCCCCCCCCCTCTATGTTCTTAGGGTGGGCTGAGACAAAAATTTTGGGGGGTTCAGCCCACCCGAAAAGTTTCTAGAACCGCGGCTGCGCAGGCGCTCCCTCCTCCATCTATCTGCCTAATCCCACATCACTTCACACAGGTCACACACACAGTACAGCAGCGAAGTGGTCCTCCACAGTCCACGCAATCGTTCTCCCCACTCATGATCAATGAAACTGAGGTGAGCATTGAGCAGTCAGAGTCATTAGTAGTTACTTAATTAGCGCATATTGATATGCAAATTAGCGCATAACGTTGTTTCGTAGGCTAAACAAAAGAACTTGTCGCTGTGCCTGCCAGACAAACAGGTGGACTGGAGGAAGGTAGGTAGGCTACCATGGCACCAGCCAGCCATGTCATGCTAGCTCGCAGTAAGCGGGTGTAAATGGATGTGATGTTTTTTGAGAAACATATGGCATAAGTGACAAACATTTTCAAACGGGTCCCTTGTTATCTGAATGAAATTAAGCCCTTCAGAATCGCAAGTGGCTGCTTTACACAGCCTGTCTGATGTGATGATGACGATAGCTTAACATGCGTGCATGGCATCACTTATGTCTTGCTGTGATGTTAGTTCAGTATCTCAATAAAAGTTCTTACAGGCTTGTTATTTCCCTCTAAGGGAGTGCAAGGCAGATATTTAAACAGCCTTGTTTGTGTACAGTACCAGTGGCATGGTAGTAATAAAAAGGGATTAAGGACCAGGACCCCTGGTGGTCAGTAAGATGGGTTGGTTGAGCCAATGTTAAAATTATCTTTATTTATTATTTATTTTTGCTTTAAAACTATTTTTTAATTTTCTGCTTAAAGTTCATGAAAAAAAGTGGCATTCTTGTTTTTTCCCACAATAATTTCATTATACCATTTGTAATGCCACCGTTGTAGTGCTGTTGTTCAAAATTAAAGTACATTTTCTCAGATTTATTGGTGTCTTTCTAGTCACACAATTTAATAGTCAGTGTTTCACTGATCTATTTGTGGTGGTACACCCTACATAGATTTTGACCCCCACAAATACTGCCACATATTAATTTCAACTAGTTGACTGCAAACTCCTGCTTTAGTGCTTACAGTATATTATTATCTTGTCGGAATATTATTCCAGCCAATAAGTTAGGAAGTTCCCTTTTGATTTAATTTTACTTTTGTTTTGCCTACCAGGCAAAATGTTACTTTACTTGAAACTCCCCTGAAGTGATTTTGGTATTATTTATGCAAGCATAATTCTACCATATAAGTAACCTGTATGCAGAATATATATAGTATATATACGGAAACAATTATTTTTTCATTGCTGTAAAACCACAGAATGGTAAAGAAGATATTGATGTGTGTAGTTCTTCATAGATCTAGTCTCTTCATTTTGATCTCAAAGTGCGCCAGTTTGATCCATTTTTACTTGAAACTGTACAAAATTTTCTCCCGGGGGAGCATGCCCCCGGACCCCCCTAGGGGTTCAGTGGTCCATGACCTTTGGGTGGGCTGAGCCCACCCAAAGCTCTGATGCTAAAACCGCCCCTGCGTGATGCTATGATGCTGTGTGACTATGATGCTGCTGATCCAATACTATCTATTGCATATTGGAAAAACTGGTGGAAAAAGCCAGCTATGTTTAGCTTCCTCCTTGTAAGGGGGAAACATTTTAAAAAGTATGAGTCATGAAACCCATGTGAGCAGCTTTGTAGCATGCGTGATAGGAGGTTCAACCACATTCTAACTCTATGATCTTACCAGACCCAACTGTTTCCTGACTGATCCATCTAAAAGTGGAAACTTGATATTATCAAGTAAAATACCAGCATGAACTAAGCACAAACAATCCGGTTGAACAATGTTGTACCTTTCACTGCAGTGCATAGGGATTATGTGGTGATACCACACCTAGTTGTCAAACCTATCTGCTTGGCTTTCACTTAATGTCACAACTGCCGTCTGCAGCCATTTCGTGCTGGCTTTCCCTCGCAGTAATAATAAGTAGAATTCATGTGGGGGCACAAAATGGCTACTTATGTATTTACTAGCCAGTCAGTCATGCATGCTGCACCTGTGTCTGTCCTGAGCATCTGCACAGAGGAGGGAGTCAAACGTGTCTGAATGGCCCAGAGGAGAGTAAGGCCCACAGCTAGAGGAGAGGCACAGTGGCTATGCTCAAAACTATATTTGAAATAGTAGCATTTTGCTTAAATAGAGCATTTTCAGTAATGGGAATATTGGGATCTGTAATTGCCACATTCACTTTAATTTGGAACTTCTACAGTTATATTGTACTACTGCTCACTATTACTCACATGAAAACGTTGCAGAGTATAAATAGGAGATGTCTTCAGGTCTTGGTCCAGAAACTTTTAAATGTTTAAGCTACAAGGTCTGCATTTGTTAAAAGAAAAATCCCAGGACTGAGTGCTGAGTTGATGGTTGATGGGATCTTAAATGAGCAACTAGATACATTCCATGTCTGTGGCTAAGCAAGAGATCAACTAAAGACTATAGACATAGTCTAAGTGTAGCGCTTTGTTTGCTTCATTTGACTTGAAGTCAACATACACTATGTCCACAGGCTGGCAGAAAGAAAAGGAGGAAGAAGAGAGAAAGAGGATCAGTCAGCAATTGAGCCACAAGGAAGAAGAAAACAAGAGGAAGCGTGGCCAGGTCCAGGGAGAGGTGGAGAGGTGGAACCACCAGCAAGAAGCAGACGGGGAGCGGCACAAGAAAGAGCAGCTATTGGCTAAGATGCGCGAGATCGACCGTCAAAACCAGCCGACCCCTGACCCCACGTTTGTTGAGACCGATCCTTCCGAACCCAATCACGGTACCGCTGCCCGTTCTTCCCGCTTTTCTGAACCGAAAAAACAGAATTCTGCCATTTTCAGCCTCACAGAACCGGAGGAGTCGGCGGGTTTGCGTGCTGCTGCTGGAAGCAGGGAAGGTGGGAAGAGAAGAGCAGGCATAGAGGGTGGAGTAGGAGCAGCGGGGATGGGGAGGAGAGGAGTACGGCCGCAAATCTCCATCGAAGACATTGCATTCGGAAGCTACGCTCCTTCTTTCGGGAATCCTGCTTCCCGAGGCTCTTCCGGCTTGCCTACGCCTCCGCCTAAAGAGGACAGAGACTCTGCATTAGAAGCGATAGGGATTTTCAGTCTGGGAGGGTTTGAGAAAGAGAAAGAAAAGGCGGCAGAAAGAGGGGTGGGAAAGGAAGGGGAGGAGAGGAAGACTAACCTAATGCAGCAGCTGTTTGGACCACTGGCGGTCCCTGCTGGTGACAATAAAATGGAGGTGCTCAGTCCTCCAACCACCAACGGAATACGGTCCAGAAGGGAGGGACTGCTCAACTTCAACTCCGAGACCTCCGCTACCATCAGTCCCCCCGCACCCGTCCGAAGCACCTTACACGTAGCCGAGAGCAGACCCACCATCCGTGCCATCGCCTCATTTGATGACGACATAGAGGAGCTCACGTTATGATTGGCTGATAAAGGAAATCCAGTGATTTTTCATAGTAATGACACAACAGTTTCACACATTCCTTTCACCAGACTGAGAAGTTGACCGTTTGTCTTTCCGGAAAGTATCTGAAGTAAATTTAGTTATTAAACCTCTACTGTTTTATTGTGTTGCACCAGTGTCTTTCAAGTTACAACAAGTGGAGAATCTGTAATTGAATATGGTTGTCATGCACTCAGGTGTGTGTGTGTGTGTTAGAGCTGGGCTACCCGGCCCGTCGGACTCGGAACCCGAACCCGGCCCGACTTACGGGCCGGGTTCGGACAGAAACATTGAAGTCGCGTTCGGGCTCGGGCCGGGCTCGGTCACGTAATCAGTCACTTGTTTTTGCCTTCAAATATATCTATCATCAGCTCCTGAGCTAATTTACTACGTTAATGAAAGCACCTGAAGGCATCGAATGAAACACGCCCAGACATGCACTCTGCTGCTCTGCCCGGAGTCAGCTGCGTGTCGGCTCTCAGCGCTGGTGTCGCGGACACCGTGCAGTACTTCTTTCAGCGATGTGGGACTGTGTGGGCAGTGCACGGCACGCACAAATTAGGCTGTTTGGTGCTTTGCTTTGTACATTACGTATTCATCATTGACTGCTTTGAATTACGAGGACTGATTTTGGTTTGGGATTATATAGGACTGTTTATAGGCTGGACAGACTCATTGAATTATGCGCTCGCTGCGCTCCGAGGGGGAAAAAAAAAATCAGGGAGGGGATTCGGGCCGGGCTCGGACAGATTATCAATTGACACCTGTCGGGCCGGGCCGGGCTCGGCTAAATATGTGACGGGCTCGGTCGGGTTCGGTAAGGAAAATTCAGCCCGAGCCCAGCTCTAGTGTGTGTGTGTGTGTGTGTGTAGACATTATACAGTATATAAATGGCAAAGATACAGAAATGAGTTACGGTAGTTGTGCAGATGTTGGGTATATATAAAATATTTTTGATCCCATTCATTAATGACTTTTTAAACTATCGATGCATTTTTATTTATTTTTTAATCAAATAAGCCCCTCCCCTTCCAAATGATACTCTGATAATTCCCCCTGCTGTCCCGGTCGTTGCTCCACCCCCTATGCTGATCTGGCCCTTCTTTTCACCTGACAGCGAGGGGTTTCACCGGGAGGACGTACTGTAGCGTGTGGGAGGATGACGCTATTCCCCAACCCTTTTATTGTCCCTATATGGAAACAAGATAAGATAAGGCGATTGTTGAAATATTGTTGTATATGAACACAATATTCAAGTTCATTCCGAGCCAGTACAATCAAGTCTGTATAGCATTTGTGTATGGAATGAAAAGGATGTGTCGGACTTCCGGGCTAGCAAGGCAAGAGATGGCAGCATAGGAATTGTGCTCCCGACAATTTGAGTTGAATAAAGCCCAATGTAACCCGAAGTAGCAATAATTTTTTTGATAAGTTGATTTAAGATAGTGGGTATTGTGAATGGCTAATAGAAGCGGAAAGAAAAAACAAAGCAAGACCAAAACGGCAATGAAAGACGGCGTAGGCAAGCGCGGACAAGCTTCTCCAGCTAACGGGGTTAGCAGCGTGGCGGCTAACAATGAAGCTAGCGACATGGAGGGAGACCAAACAGGCAACGTGGATCTGAGCCTCATACTCAAGGAATTGAGGGAATTCAGGAAAGACAACAGTCAACAGATGAAAGAGATTCAAGACGACATAAAGAAAACCAACACGAGAGTGGGTGAGGCGGAAATGAGGATTGTCGCGGCTGAAACCCGAATACAAACAACGGAGGAAGCGGTAACGGAGCTAATGAAACTTCAAATACACCTGGATGCTAAACTGACAGATTTGGAGAGCCGCTCCAGACGGGAGAATATCAGAATCCATGGGCTTAAAGAGGGAGCGGAGGAGAATTCTCCGTCAATGGTTGCATATGTAGAGAGCCTGCTACGTGAAAAGCTGGAGCTCCCTCCAACGTTTGATCTACGAGTAGAAAGAGCACACCGCGCCTTGATGCCAAAGCCCCCCACGGAGGCTTCACCAAGGTCCATCATAGCCAAAATGTCAAGCTTCAGGATGAAGGAAGACGTGCTGAGAATGGCGTGGCAGAAGAGAGGATTCGATCACCTCGGAAGAAGAGTAAATCTCGACCATGATTATGCACCGGATGTGTTGAATAAACGAAGGGAATATAACGAAGCGAAATCGGTGTTAAAGGAGAAGAAGATACGATTCCAAACACCGTTTCCAGCCAGGCTTAGAGTCTTCTATGATGACGGGACGGTGCTGTACGGTTCGGCGGAGGAAGCGACAGGAGACATGTCAAAGAGGGGAATGGCAGTGACGGTGATTAAGCACCCGGACTCTCTTCTGGAGCAGATCCAGCGTTTTACGTGGCGCACGGGCAGGAGAACGGGAAACAGGGAAGCAGCGCCAGGCAATACGTCCGACTTCAGAGACAGGCTGAAGGGGTTCAGACGTCAGGAAAAGTAATGACTGTAACGTCACGTGACCGGGAGGCGCAACGTCACGCGTGTCTGTGTTTGTTTTGGTCAAAGGAGGAAGGGGTGAGTTTTTCTTTTCAAAATAAAAAGGAAGGAGAAACGGGGATGCCGTATTCAAGCAAGAGAGGACATTATGTAAATAATTTTTATATTAGTAGATTGTTGATTATTGGTCAATCACGACAAATGTTAAAGGGGTTAAAGTCGGGGGTTGTTTCTTAGCCATAGTGGAGGGAATACCAACACGGACGGAGAGATGGTAATACATGAAGGCCCTCTCCTACTTAGGGGGAGAGGCTCTCCCTCAAGGCCCACTTTCCATCTGGGCTTATACAGGGTCAAAATGGAGACCCCACAATTGGAAGTCTATGTTTCATTCTTTTTTGTTTATATTATGTTCAGGCCCGTGCGTGGGCCGAGGTTTTGTTTGCTGCTGTTCGGTGCAGCTGTTGGGGTGTTGCCTTTGATGGGATTTATTTGCTACTCGTACTATGGGGGATACTCATACTTGAAACTAAATGCAGGCAGTTAAAATAGTAAGTTATAATGTGAATGGTCTACTCAATCCAATCAAAAGAAGCAAAATATTATCCAAACTGAAGAGAGATAAAGTGGAAGTGGCTTATTTGCAGGAAACTCACCTTACAGATATAGAACATGCAAAATTGACTAGAATGGGCTTTAAACATCAGTTTTCATCATCATATTCGGCGGGACATAGGAGGGGAGTGGCGATACTAATCTCAAATAAAAGTAATTTTGAACTCACATTTGAAAAGAGGGACAAGGAAGGGAGATATGTTTTGATAAGAGGAAATCTGGGGGGAACTCTGATAACTATGCTGAATGTATATGCTCCTCCTAATTCGGATTGGAGTTTCTTTAGACAATTATTCGACTTGATAATAACTGAAACCCAGGGAATATTGGTATGTGGAGGGGACCTGAATGTAAGACTGAACCCCAAACTTGATTCTTCAAATGCAAATATAACTCAAACTAAAGCGATTAACAGGAAAATTATTACTATGATGAAGGATATTGGGCTGGTAGATGTATGGAGAGAATTAAATCCAACAGGGAGAGACTATACATATTACTCCAACCCACATACAGTATATTCTAGGATAGATTACTTTTTTACTTTTGGCAGTGATTTACACAGAGTGGGTGAATGTGACATAGGTATTATGGACCTATCAGACCATAGTCCTATATATTTAAAACTGGATTTGGAGAGGGATCAAAGGAATACTCTATGGAGATTGAACACTTATATCTTGAGCCATAAGAAAGAACAAATTGAGGCAGATATTAAGGAGTATCTGGCTCAGAATGATAATGGAGAGGTTTCGCCTACAATACTCTGGGATGCATGTAAAGCGGTTCTACGGGGTAAATTAATCAGCTATAGTTCCCATTTAAAAAAGTCTTGGCAAAAAAAGTTGGAGCAGTTACAGTCAGAATTGAAACAGTTAGAACAGGAGCATAAGGCCACAGTTGATCCTAAAATCAGAGAACAACTAAGGAAGAAGAAGAATGAAATAGATGAGCTTTATACTAAGGATATACAAAAAAAGTTGTTATTTACAAAACAGAAATATTATGAGGTGGGAGGTAGAGCCAGTAAGTTGCTGGCTTACAAATTGAAAAAGCAACAGGCTGACAATTCAATTCATAAAATTAAAAGCCCAGTGACTAATCAGATACACCACAAATTAAAAGACATACAAATGTGTTTTGAATCCTTTTATAGGAAATTATACTCACAGCCTCATGTTGATAAAGTAAAGATGGAGGATTTCTTTAAGACAATTAGTCTCCCCAAATTAACGGATACACAGAGTGATGGTCTAGTATGTGAAATATCGGAGGAAGAAATTAGTAAAGCTATAGCACATATCAAATCAAACAAGGCTCCGGGCCCAGACGGATTTTCCTCTGAATGGTACAAGGTAATGAAGGTGCCATTGATCCCTATATTGAAATCTACCTTCAACTGGGTTCTTAAGAAGAGTGTTACCCCCCCCTCCTGGAGGGATGCAGTAATTTCATTGATCCCAAAGGAAGGTAAGGACAGACTTGAGTGTGGCAGCTTTAGACCTATAAGTGTGCTGAACCAGGACTACAAAATTTTTACACATATATTAGCAAAGAGAATGGAAGGACTTTTACCACAAATCATCAGTTTAGATCAGACAGGCTTTGTCCGCCAAAGACAGACCCAAGATAGCATTAGAAGGACTTTACATGTAATTAGCCATATAACAGAAAATAAATTAGAAGCAGTACTGGTGGGTTTAGATGCCGAGAAGGCTTTTGATTGTGTGAACTGGTCTTTTCTATATGGGATTTTGGAAAAATTTGGCTTCCATGGCAACTTCATTAAAGCAATTCAAGCACTCTATGATAGACCAATGGCAAGTATTAAGATAAATGGAGCAGTGTCCAACCCGTTTGTCTTGGAGAGGGGGACGAGACAGGGGTGTCCAATTAGTCCTCTCCTGTTTGCAATTTTTATAGAGCCCCTGAGCCAGTGGATCATACAGAATAAAAAAATTGAAGGCATAGTTATGAAGGGGGGGGAACAAAAAATTTCTTTATTTGCGGACGATGTGTTGGTGTATCTGTCCCGCCCCGAGCATTCACTGGTTCATTTGTTCTCTATTCTTCAGCAATATGGTTCTTTCTCTGGATATAAATTGAATGTAGCTAAAACACAGGTGCTCAGCTTTAACTATAGCCCTTCTAAAAACATCAGAACAAAATTTCAGCTAGAATGGGAAGCGGAATCTATAAGATATTTGGGAGTGAATATATCAAAGGACCTGTCAAAACTGTTTTCGCTTAATTTCCTTCCACTGAATCAGAGGATTAGGGAAGACTTGAAGAGATGGGATTTAATACCTTTTTTGAACTTTGGATCAAGAATAGAATCGATAAAAATGAATATCTTGCCGAGAGTGCTGTATCTTTTTCAGTCCTTGCCATTGGAAATATCAGATCAACAATTTCAAGAATGGGACAAAATTATATCGAGATTCATTTGGCAAGGGCGTAGAGCTAGAATCAGATATCGGAGTTTACAGTTAGCCAAAAATAAGGGTGGAGTCGCACTCCCGTGTCTGAGAGATTATTATACGGCAGCCCAGATAAGACCTCTGGCATGCTGGTGTAACTCAGAATACTCTGCAAGGTGGAAGGAGATTGAGATGGCTAGGACAGAGGGATACCCAATTCAAGCGGTTTTGGGTGTAAAGGAATGGAGGAATGACCTAATGGAATTGGGGAATCCCTGGATTAGCTTGTCACTCAAACTGTGGAACAAGGCAATTGTACAATGCCAATTGAATGAAGCTGTTAGAGTCTTGAGATGGGGGGCGTTTGACCCAGAATTCACTCCCAGTAGAGTGGATGCGAGATTTAGGGGTTGGACGGATAAGGGCTTAACAGCTTACTGTACCTTTATTGAACAAGGGTCCATGAAAAGTTTCAGAAATCTGAAGATGCAACATGACCTGACTGATGAGGATTTTTTTAGGTTTTTCCAAATTCGGCATCATATAGAACAGCTACTGAGGGAAAATAAAGGAAAATTAAAGGACAATATTTTTTTACAAGTTTTTACAGAGGCATACGTCTCTTGCTCGAGTCAAAAAACCATCTCAAGACTCTACGGGGGCCTGCAACAAACAAAGGAAGGGACAGGGTATGTAAGACATAAATGGGAAAGGGATGGAGACATATATATAACTGATGAAGAGTGGGAGAATTTGTGTGTGTTGCAGTGGAGGACTTCAAGTTCAGCCTCATGGAGAGAATTCTGTTGGAAGGGCCTTATGAGATTCTTTATTACACCGGTACAGTCAAGACATTATACCAACTCTTCCATGTGCTGGAGACAGTGTGGGTCATCAGAAGCCAACCATTATCATGTATTTTGGTCTTGTCCGGTATTAGTCAGATTCTGGGAGGAGATACATGGGGTGATGGAAAAAGTGTTTCATGGGGGAATTCCATTTAAAATGGAAACGATGTACTTGGGTGCCCTATCATCAGAAAATGCTTCTTCTCCGGATGGGTACTTATTCAGGATTCTGAGTGCAGCGGGCAGGAAAGCAATTACAAGAAGGTGGCTAAGACCGGACAGACCAACAGTAGATGAATGGATTGATATAATTTACGAAATATATAAAATGGAGAGAATTACTTTTTCAATTAGACTGCAACAGGACAAGTTCCTGAAAAGATGGGAAAGCTGGATAATGTACATCATAAATATTAGACCATCATTTGTGTAAACTGTAATAGTGTTTGTTTTTTCTTTTTTTCTGTCTGTTTGCTGGTTTGTTTTATTTCATCTCCCCATAAGATAAGGGGTTAGAGTAGTATGAAGGCACACCCCATTGCTCGGGTTCGAGCACTATAAAAGTGTGGATTATGGATGTAAGTTATTGACATAGGATAGGAAATTGGGGATTAATGGTCAGTAACAGTACATAAGTTTAAGAAAGACAACATCATTATTGGAATTGACATCGGCATGATTGGGTAGGATGGTTGTATATGGTTGTGTATGATGAAAAGATGGATACAATGATGAAAATGTGTGAAATGTATAATGGACCTGATAATTCTATAATAAAAAGAGAATTTCAAAAAAAGAAAAGGATGTGTCAAAATTTTGAGGTTGGGTGGTCGATATGCTGATGCCCAGTTCTACCTACTACAGACAATCACAAATAAACCCAGTAGACCTACTGTCTAACCTTAAGCTATCAATACCAAATATTGTTGATATGATAATGATAAAAGCCTGTTGAGTAATTTAAGTTTGGGGAGGGGGGGTGGAATACAGGCAAAAGTGTTGCATTGTCTTTATTGATTTGTTTTCTGTGGAACTTTTCTAGTCTTGCATCCCATATCTTTCTTATAGGGATGTGTGTCTGTGGTACTCAATTGTACGTTTGCAGTGACCTCATTGATAGTATTGTTTATCTTCTGTGGTGCCATCATAATTTCCCTACAGGAGTTAGTTTTGAAGTGATATTTGTATGACATTATTTATTATATGATTATGTAGTTTTCTTTTTCTTTTATGTACAATTGAAAACGTTGTGGCTTATCAGTCTGCATTCTTATTTTTCATCCTTTGTTACAGCCGTCTTATTGTTTGTTAAAAAAAAATCATTTTGTTGAATGAAAATAAATCCTAGCTTATTTAAAACCGTTGCCTAGTTCTCAGACTGTGGCGCAATTGCAACATGAGGACATAGACTTCACTAGAGGAAGCCTGATGGGGATTACTTGGATGTCTCCAAGCAACCAAAACCCCGCCCCTCCTCCGGTCCCTCTCTGCTCAAAAACAAGTGCACCGAGGCGCTGTGGAGGGAGGGATGATAGCACAGCGCGCAGACTGATGCCTTCACACAGTGATATGGCTGTTTGGATCAACAGATCAAAAGTTGGGCTGCGCAGCACGGAGATTCTTGTAAGGTATAAATAGCTCCATACGCAGTTTGCATTGCAGCATGTCTAGTGATGATACGTTCAATTGACTATCCTTGCAGCACGGACGGTAACTGAAAAGCTACTAGTAGGCTATGTCTGTTCACGTGTAAAAAATAGATGTGGAGGCAAGACGCCACGCAGCTCATCACTGCGACGATGTGCGCGGATTTTATTGTGCGTCTAGCAAGTTAAATTCAACTTAAACCTTAATGGTAGGCCTATATGTGGCATCATCTTTGACCGACAGGGATCAAGCATAGGCTATTTCCAGACGAAAGTAATAGAGCCACATTGTAGCCTACTACTACTCATAAAAACTAACTGGGCCACATGCCAAATTTCCAATTCTTTGCATATGCAAATGTTGCGTATGCAAAACGCGCAAATGACAGACGCGCTCTATTCATTTGCAAACTCTAGGCTATATATAGGCTTATAATGACATGTTTTCCCGTTTTCTGTGCGGAGACTAGAGCAAGTTGCCCTGTCAAATCAGAATTTTGAAAATTAATACTTAATACTTGTTATTGCTGTTATTAGGCCTATAGGCTACTGAAGACATTAACCACTCGTAAAATCATTTACAAGTTATTTAGGAATGTATTTTATTTCCCCAACAATAACCTAATGAGACAAGATCATTTATTTAAATGTGATTGAAAACACACAAAAGGAAACATAGTTGCTGTTCCTATAACGTGTTTGAGCTCTAACCTTACATATATATAGGCTAGTGTGTGTGTGTGTGTGTGTGTGTGTGTGTGTATATATATATATATATATATATATATATATATATATATATATATATATATACATAGCCTATATATTTATATATTAACTTGAAGTTATTATTTTCGGAATGACATTGCAACCAGGAATGCACCTGTTGACATGATACCCCATAGCCAGTTATCTCTCTTAGTTGTTAGGCTATATGTTCAGGTTGGGGGGGCGGGGGTATCTGGGGTATCTACAACTAAAGTCTCTCAACTATTATTATGGTAACTCGCTGTTTTTGCTCTAAGAATGCGTTTTATCTCGAACATAGTCGCCTATAATTATCACTTTGGCATAGTCCACTTTCCTCTCAACATCTTTGAATTGGAATACCTGTAACAGCGCAGAGACTTATTATTATGTAATAGAAGCTATGGAAAGATGCACAGTAAGCCTATAGTTACAGTTACAATATGGTTATTATGTTATAACACAGACTACATGTTCCAAGACCCAGACGTCCTGAGCTCTCTGGTCAGAGCAGGTTTTGGCATACGATACTCCAAACACCACAACATGGATTTTTATTGGTGTGGCATCCCTGCTAGCTACTGGATGTTGCTGAGCGATCAACATCTGCAGTCAGTAGCCATGCAACCAGAGGAACGTTATGGGTGGAAGACTGGCATGCCTGCTGATTTGGAAGCCAGTTGGGACATTTGGATATGAGGGGAGAAATGGTCTTTCTTTCCTAAGCTCCATTAGTGTCATTCTTTGCCACAAGTCGCATTTGATATTCAGGATGTAAATTTTGGCTGCAGCCTTGAGATGAAGATTTCCTGCTGCTCTGTCTGAAAGTGCCTGGCTTCACCACAAGTGCCTCTTAAATTGCTATGGCGGCCCTGGCAGCCAACAAACAAGAAGAGGATTGTAATGAGTGTGGCCGCTAAAGATGCTATTATTTACAGCATAGGGTACCAGAGGAAGGGGGGGGGGTATATTTGTGACTATAGTGTCTTGCTGTTATTCCTTATGCCCTTTATTTGACAATTTGTGAAGACAACCCATATCCCGTAGCATAGCTTGACGCAGTGCACTTTCACACACTATGTTCTGTTTCACAATGTAAAGCACATCGTTACATACATGGTCTTTACAAAGTCTTTAAAAATGCATGGGGCATGGATTTTCCTCCTCCTCTCATGGTCTCCTCCTGTAACAATGCAGTCTCCAGACTCCAGGAACCCATTGATTGCTTTCCTGTAGAGGATAAGTAGTGTAGATGATCCATTCCCCCCATGGCATTTCTATCATCCAGCCACTCTGCACAGTCGGAGGTCTATTTTACCTTGCAGAGACAGCCAAGCCTATCATTACATACAAGGGCAATGACTTCACTGCTGGTCTGCTGTGCCCATTATGGAATAACCAAGCTCACCGAGTGCTTGAAGACTTTGCGAGAAGACCGAAGCCAAAAGAACGGCTTTTACTTCACTTAAAAATAGTATGTTTCTACTCTATCAAGAGGCTGTTCTCTCAGTTCTTTGTTCCCTGAAGTTGGCTTTTTACTTCACGCCCATCCCACATCATGTCTGAACTGGTCAGAGTGAATATTGACATTTTGACTCTTTGCAACTGTGATACAGCGATGAAAAAAGTAATGGGGGAAAAAATGAAACCAGGAAGTGGCCATATTCATGCACCTTAGGTTTATCACTCGATTTGAATTGGGTGAAGGAACTCTGGGACTATTTTGGCAGTATGATAAACATGGCATTACAAATTTGGGCTCCCTTTAAAAATGTAATAATGGGGGCAAAATATACATTGTTGAACAGTCCCTTTTAACTTTGTCTTCACCACCAAAAAAGGCATAATCAAAAAAGGTCTACAGTAAATGACTACCCATGTCATTTGTCTATTGAAGCGTGGACTGAGTGTACTGGAGAAAGCTCGAATCCGCTCATAATGAGCAGTATCGGTTGAGGTTACATATGTCTTTGGTCCTTAATGGAAGGTTTCCTGTAAACATACAAGCAGACAGTATCAGACAGTTAATCTTGCTTAAGGGTTTAGTCTTGCTTAAGGCTAAGCCCAGAGGACAGGAGGCAGAAGAGAAAAGAAAAGCTGATTCATTTACAGTGTCTGTGTCGTTGCTATGGAAATGTCTTGTTCCCATTAAATGGAAATCCTGGAGGTGTGTTCCTCAGTTTGCTGCCGATCCTCTTTATTTCACATAAAACGACCAAATGCCAGACATTTGAGTCGATTTCAAGTACTTAGCGCTGTCAGAAGAAAGGAGTACACTATTAATATAGTGTAGGTACAATCAGCAGCATTTCCTTCTCTCCGAGGCATATTTCAGCCTGTTAAATATGACAACGCCTGCAAGCTGAGCTTTACCCTCTGTCACATGTCATTAGTGGTTTGTCTCTTAGTCATTTGGAGATGCTTGACAGTGGTATTTTCATAACATTCATTTTTTCTCCGTTACAGTTGTAAACATCCCCTGCTTCTGAAACACCAATGGAACATTTTATGGAGCCTTTGAAGATTTGATGAAGATATTTCCCACGAGTGAAGCTTTTGGGGTACGTCAGTATCCATCCACATGAACTGTTGCCGAATGCTGACACATTTCTGAGAAGCTCTTTTTACTGATCCGAACAATGATGGAAGCGTCCTCAGCTCCTCAGATCGTGGTGGACATAACCAGCGACCTGGACGAAGCAGAGAAGGAAGATGCGGGACTGGCTACAGACGACCATCTCATGACCTTGAAGGCTTTGACAGAGAAATTAAGACTGGAGACCAGGAGACCTTCCTACCTAGAGTGGAAATCCCGTCTGGAGGCGGAGAGCTTCGGAGATTGGAGAATTGGGAAAGACCAGGTCCAGGTGGAGCCTGAGGGGAAGCAAGTCCCACCCAACGAGACTGTAGTGAACGCAGGTGCGATTCAGCGCAAGTTGACTTCAGGTGTGTTGGAGCGATTCGGGAATATCGACGAGGCTCTCAACTGGCTCAGAAAAGAACTGGTGAGGAACTGGTTATATTCCTTAAATAACCACATTGCTCATGTAGCTTGGAAATAGGGGCACTCCTATTACTAAGACAATGTTTAGACATTACCATTAAAAATTGTCATATGATGGATAATAGCAGGGGGCCTACTAGTTATTGCTTGCAGAAATTCCTCTGTACATCTTACAACAGAAGTAACAGTTATTATACAGAAAGTTGCATGCACAGTATTCATTATTTCTCTCTGTCTCCCTCTGTCTTCCTCTCCCTGCCATTGCAGACTGAGATGCGCCTACAGGACCAGCAGCTGGCGAGGCAGCTCATGCGTCTCCGAAACGACATCAACGCGCTGAAGATCGAGCAGACGTGCCACCTGCACCGCCGGATGCTCAACGACGCCACCTTTTGCCTGGAGGAGCGCGACGAGCTGTCTGACCTGCTGTGTGAATGCCCCGTCACCCCGGGCCTCGGCCTCTCCGAGCCGCTGAGGCTCATCGGCGTCACCAAGATGAACATCAACTCTCGCCGCTTCTCGCTCTGCTAGTGGCGGCGATAGATAGCACCGAATAAAAGCACACTATTAAAGGGAGTTCATCGATTTTGTAATCTGAGTGTAATTTGTCTCTTACGTACCGGACCGGTAGTACTTGGACTTGCAGACTATATACCCCAGAGTCAGCAGTGGGTTAGCTCATCTGCGGGTTAACCCTAACCGAGCTCCATTGCTAGGCCTCTTTGCTGCTAACATGAGTCCAAAAGGGGGTTATCAAACCTAGAAGCGCACTCATTTCCAGTATTTCCAGCGCACGCAGTTCGCACGTTCCGCGTGCTCGCGGACGCAGCTCCCGCTCAACTGGCAGCACTCATTTCTACCGTGCCTCGTTGGTTCGCCTATTATAGTAGTGAGATATCCCCCAAAAAGCTGTTGGTAGGCTCCACAGGGGAGTTGAAAGTAAACAGAAAAGCTGACAGTTCTGCAATGATGCATACTTTTATTAGGAAAAGTGTCTTACTGGCAGCATGATCTAGTTTTGCACACGTTAGGTCAGATTGTAAACAATTGCACATGTTGCCAGATAGAGTTTGGTGGAACTCTATACTAAGGGGTGCTGCTGTTTTGCAGGATCTAAATGTCGCTTGGTCGCCAAATTGTTTTCACAGACTGGCTTCTTTGGAGATATTTTGACAAAGCCCATTTCGACTCTTGTCTTGTGGGCTATTTATTGTGTGTGGGTCCAAGTACTACAGGGATGTAGAGAGTAGAGACAAATAATACATAGGTCCAAACTCTCTGAACTTATCCTTTAATACTATGTTTCCTCCATTGGAACACCCCAGCAGCCATGGCTGTTTGTCATTGGATAGTGGTGAAATCCTTAGTGTAAGCTTGGACCAGATTCGTATATAAGAATCTTGATATAAATCCAGTTTACAGTCCATATAATCACAGAGAGATATGTATGTAATTTAGATAATGTATGTATTTAACGAATAGAGTTTGAGTGTTAGACCTTTAGGCCACCATGACCTGAAACTCAAATATTAGATTTTTTTTAAACAGCCATCTTATGCTTATTTCTGCCCACTTCTATTAACCGTATCAGTTCTAGTGCTAGCAATTAATATTTCAGATGTTTGTATACTGTAGTGTACTTTTATTGTCTGCTAGGGCTTGAATTTTCCTAGCATCTTAATGGTTCATATACCTATAACAGGCTATAGATTAACAGACAGATCAAACAGATAACAAATATTTGAATAGATTTCTACTGCATACTACTGTTTGTTTTTAGCATTTTTTGTAAAAAAAAAAGAAAAGATATTTGTGATTATGAAATGATTTGTTCTTTATAATGACTGTCAATAATGATTAAAAGTTGCACTACTTGGTGAACTTGTGAACGCATTTCCCTAGATCTCTGTTGAGAGGGTTTGGTTGTTTTAACATAAGGAAGTCTTGCCGTTTTGGCTGGAAAATTGCTTTTTTATAATCCAATTGTTGATATTCAACGATATTGATCCAACCTGAAAGACAGACAAGCATATTCCAGGGATTACTTGAAACCTCCAAGATGACAGTTGGCTGTTAGTTTGAAATGAAAAGATTGTTCTCTTTAATTGGACAACATTCAGTTGTAACTTGGCATGTATGTGTATATGCCAATGATGTGTACCAAACTACAAGATTAGATAGATCTTGAACGCAGTCGTCTTATGTTTGGAGTTAGATATAATTGTTGATATAATTGTATAATATGTTCAAGATTCAAGATTAATTTGAATAGCCATAGTGAGTAATCAGATTACAAACAAGGAATTTGACTTAGTGCAAGTATGCAGCGCAGCAAACACTTCAATAGCAGAAGATGGAGCAATATAGAAAACAATCTCAAATTATAAAGTGCAAATAAAAGTCCTTTAAAGTGACATGGGGGGGAAATGTCCAGTGAAAGATCTTTAAAGTGACATGTAATGGGGGGGGGGGGGGGGTATGATAGTGTCAGAATCAGAATTATTGTATTCGGCATACAAGGAAATTGTCTTGGTGTAGTGTGTAGGATAGTGTCCATGGCATTATGTCCATGGGGGAGAACCCCCTTTTTCCTTGACAAACAAGGGGTGGGGGAGTATTGCGTTTGAAATGAGAGTGTATGAGATTTGAGTGACATGTCACTGTGCGCAGAGCAGGTGGGTGGGGGTTGAGATGCCCCTCCTCGTGAGTGATGTGTCACAGAGCAGGTGGGTGGGGGTTGAGATGCCCCTCGTGAGCGATGTGTCACAGAGCAGGTTGGTGGGGGTTGAGATGCCCCTACTAGTGAGTGATGTGTCACAGAGCAGGGTGGTGGGGGTTGAGATGCCCCTCCTTGTGGCACAGAGCAGGTGGGTGGGGGTTGAGATGCCCCTCCTCATGAGTGATGTGTCACAGAGCAGGGTGGTGGGGGTTGAGATGCCCCTCCTCGTGAGTGATGTGTCACAGAGCAGGTGGGTGGGGGTTGAGATGCCCCTCGTGAGCGATGTGTCACAGAGCAGGTTGGTGGGGGTTGAGATGCCCCTACTAGTGAGTGATGTGTCACAGAGCAGGGTGGTGGGGGTTGAGATCCCCCTCCTTGTGGCACAGAGCAGGTGGGTGGGGGTTGAGATGCCCCTCCTCATGAGTGATGTGTCACAGAGCAGGGTCGTGGGGGTTGAGATGCCCCTCCTTGTGGCACAGAGCAGGTGGGTGGGGGTTGAGATGCCCCTCCTCATGAGTGAGGTGTCACAGAGCAGGTGGGTGGGGGTTGAGATGCCCCTCCTCATGAGCGATGTGTCACAGAGCAGGTGGGTGGGGGTTGAGATGCCCCTACTCGTGAGTGATGTGTCACAGAGCAGGTGGGGGTTGAGATTCCCCTCCTCATGAGTGAGGTGTCACAGAGCAGGTGGGTGGGGGTTGAGATGCCCCTCATGAGTGAGGTGTCACAGAGCAGGTGGGTGGGGGTTGAGATGCCCCTCCTCATGAGCGATGTGTCACAGAGCAGGTGGGTGGGGGTTGAGATGCCCCTCCTCGTGAGCGATGTGTCACAGAGCAGGTGGGGGTTGAGATGCCCCTCCTCGTGAGTGATGTGTCACAGAGCAGGTGGGGGTTGAGATCCCCCTACTCGTGAGTGATGTGTCACAGAGCAGGTTGGTGGGGGTTGAGATGCCCCTACTCGTGAGTGATGAGTCACAGAGCAGGTTGGTGGGGGTTGAGATGCCCCTCCTTGTGGCCCAGAGCAGGTCGGTGGGGGTTGAGATGCCCCTCCTTGTGGCCCAGAGCAGGTCGGTGGGGGTTGAGATGCCCCTCCTTGTGGCCCAGAGCAGGTCGGTGGGGGTTGAGATGCCCCTCCTTGTGGCCCAGAGCAGGTCGGTGGGGGTTGAGATGCCCCTCCTCGTGAGTGATGTGTCACAGAGCACGTCGGTGGGGGTTGAGATGCCCCTCCTTGTGAGTGATGTGTCACAGAGCACGTCGGTGGGGGTTGAGATGCCCCTACTCGTGGCCCAGACATACAAACACAATCAGAACGAAAGAGCCTTCAAACCTCTCACTCACAGAACATTGCAGTTCACCTATACAGTATATAAATTATTCTCCCATTGGAAAAAACCTGAACAGCTAATTTGTATGCAACAATAGTGGTACACATTAAACAGATTGATTGCCTCCTCAGACAAACATGGAAGTAACAACAGTAGGAATGGTGTGTATTCCTGCCTAGACTGGTCAGAGTACATCAAGCGATTGGGTTTCTCTGCTCGCCTTTGTCTCGGTTCACACTGTCCCTTGAGCGGTGTGGCACAGTGTCACTTGGCAGGAAAACAAGTCATATGCCAAACAATATTAATACCTAGATTTACAACTTGATCTTAAGCCTGTAACTGAACTGAACATACTGTACCTCTTGACTGGTTTGTTAAAAGCTAGCACCCAAAATGGGTCATTGTTTCTGAAGTTTCACACATAAGTGTTTTTAATAATAGTTGGGGGAAGGGGGGGATTGAATATAGAGTCATATATGGATTATTATACTTACTATTATTATTACTTTATCCACCACCATGATTTGAATCACTGATGAGTGTTGCAGCTATATCAGATTCCAGACCAGAGGGGTTTTAACTCCCACGGTCGACTAGTGCATAGAATTGGTGATGTCAAGATCTCGAGTTGCACCAGTACTACTTATAGCCTCTGCAGGGAAGTCAAGTCAAGTCGCTCAATGATATCACTCATGGGGGATGTCACTCATCATCAGTGGGTATGACATCATCAGTGATTTATGACATCACTGATGACGCCACACCACTCGATGTTGAGCATGCTCAGTTGACATCAAGTCAAGTCAAGTCAAGTCAAATTTATTTATATAGCACCTTTCATACACAAAGGCAATTCAAGGTGCTTTACAAAAAAATAATCGAAAAAAACAAGCAGCAAAGCAATGCATATATAAAAAACACAGCCGACAGTTTTAGTTAGAATATATACTCAAATTAACAAACATGAAACATTATTTCTGTTTTAAATAAGTTACAAGGCATTCTTCAGTATTATTATTACATGTACAGTCCATTTGTTGGAAATGTACAGGAAAAAAAATTAAAAATTACAGGCCGAATACAGGTTTATTCTGCCGGGCTGGAGAGAGGCAGTAGTTTAGTAGCAGTTAAAGGCAAGAGTAAACATAAAGGTCTTTAGCTTGGATTTAAAAATAGGCAGAGTAGGGGCAGATCTAATGTGTTCAGGGAGTTTGTTCCAGTTATGAGAGGCATAGTGGGAGAACGCGGCTTCACCATGTTTTGATTTGGTCCTCGGGACAATTAGTAGACCAGTGCCTGAAGATCTCAGGGATCTGGATGGTTCATAGTGTAGAAGCATTTCAGAGATGTAGTGTGGGCCTGACCCGTTGAGAGATTTGTAAACTATTAGCAGAATTTTAAAGTCTATTCTAAGATTTACTGGCAGCCAATGCAGGGATTTGAGAACTGGTGTAATGTGTTCAGCTTTCTTGGTTCTTGTTAGAACTCTAGCAGCCGCATTCTGAATGAGCTGTAGTTGTTTAATAGCTTTTTTGGGAAGACAATTGAAAAGACTGTTGCAGTAGTCTAGCCTGCTAGAAATGAAAGCATGAATTAGTTTTTCAATATCTTGTTTGGACATATAGCCTCTAATACTTATATTTTTTAGATGATAGAAGGCAGATTTTCTTATAAGCTTGATGTGGGAGTTGAAATTTAGATCAGAGTCAATAATAATGCCAAGATTTTTTTACCTGGTCCTTTGGCTTCAAAGATAGGGATTCGAGGTGAGCAGTAACTTTGAGCCTATCTTCTTTTTTGCCGAAGACAATTATCTCTGTTTTGTCTTTATTAAGTTGGAGAAAATTCTGGCACATCCAATCATTAATTTGCGCAAGGCACTGACACAGTGTCTCTATGGGGGCATAGTCATCCGATGAGAGGGCTATGTAAAGTTGGGTGTCATCTGCATAGCTATGGTAAGCTATTTTGTTTTTTTGCATAATTAGGCCTAGAGAGAGCATATAAAGGTTAAATAGGACAGGACCTAAAATTGATCCTTGGGGTACCCCACATGTCATTTTGGTTTGGTCAGATGTGTAGTTGCCAATGGAGACAAAGTAGTTCCTGTCTTGCAGATAAGATCTGAACCACTCTAGGACCGTGCCGGAAAGCCCGACCCAGTTTTCCAGTCTGTCCAGTAGAATTTCGTGGTCAACCGTGTCAAAGGCAGCGCTGAGGTCTAGTAACACTAAGATTGAGCTTTTACCTGAATCAGTGTTCATTCGGATGTCATTTATAACTCTGATAAGCGCAGTTTCGGTGCTATGATGGGGTCGGAAGCCTGATTGGAAGGGATCTAGGAGGTCATTGGAGGATAGAAAGGTATTGAGTTGTTAGTAGACAGTTTTTTTTCCGAGTATTTTGCTAATAAAGGGAAGATTTGATATTGGTCTGTAGTTGCTGATTATAGAGGGGTCGAGGCTACGCTTCTTTAGCAGGGGCTTAACAACTGCAGTTTTTAGAGATTTTGGAAAAATGCCTGTAAGAAGAGAGGTATTAATTATCTTCAGTATGTCGGTCGCCAGGCAACTGTAGACATTTTTTAGAAAGCTTGTTGGCAGGGTGTCTAGGCAACACGATGAGGATTTAAGGCCTCGTATCGTTTCTTCTAGTTTCTTGTGGTCAATGACATTGAACTGAGTCATGTTAATTGAGCACCTTTTCTGTGGGTGCGGCGGAGCCACATTTGTTCTTGATGTGGAAATAGTTAGTCTGATGTTTATAATTTTATCCCTAAAGAAGGTCGCAAATTCATTGCATTTGACATTGGATAGTAGATCAGGGGCAATTTGTGGGGGGGGGTTTGTCAGCCTGTCAACAGTGGCAAAAAGAGTGCGAGCGTCATTGGTGTTTTTGCTGATAATGTCGGAGAAGAAGAATTTTCTGGAATTTTTTAGTTCCTGGTTGTAGGAGTGAAGACTATTTTTATAGATGTCATAATCGATGTGAAGTTTAGTTTTCCGCCATTTGCGCTCGGCTTTCCTACAATCTCTTTTTTTGTTATTTACAGAGGGAGCGTTTCTCCATGGTGCTTTTTTCTTACTGGAGATTAGTTTAGATCTAATGGGAGCTACAGCATCAATAGCCTTTAGGGTTTTAGAATTGAAGTTATCTAGGAGATCATTGACAGAGGCTGAGGAGAGGGAAGGGGCCAGCGAGAAAGCCTCCATGAACCGTGTGCTAGTGCTCTCGTTGATGTGACGCTTTTTGATGGTTTTTGACTGAGTAAGAGCGATAGGGGTGATCTTGAGTTCAAGAAAAATACAGAGATGGTCAGACAGAGCAACATCACTAGCTGAAAGAAACGATGACTCAAAGCCCTTGGTGATAAATAAATCTAGGGTATGGCCTTGATTGTGAGTGGGCCCAGAGACATGTTGTAACAGGTCAAAAGTGTCAAGGAGGTTATTCAATTCTTTGGTATTATTATCATTGGGGTTGTCAATATGAATATTAAAATCTCCTGCAATAGTTAAACAGTCATGTTCTATGGAGATTATAGAAACGAGTTCTGAAAATTCATCGAAAAAACTACTAGAGTACTTAGGTGGTCTGTATATAATCAGTAGTAAAATAGAGGGAGAGCACTTCAGAACAGCGGCCAGATATTCAAACGATGAAAAGTCGCCAAACGATACCTGCTTGCATTGAAAAACATCAGAGAAAATAATAGCTACTCCTCCCCCCTTCTTACCGACAGTGGGTATGACATCATTAGTCACCACTGGCCATCACTCGAGTCAACGATGATGATGATGACATCATAGCGCTCGTCAGTCTGGCCTCGACTGTGGGTGGGGCATGACATCATCAGTGGGTATGACATAACTCGACGATTGTGGGACATGACATCATCAGTGGGTATGACATCACAATTGCTCTTGTGACATCACTGACATCATCACCAAGGACAGCACATCACTGATCACATCATCACCGACATCGTGGAGACAGAAAGTCGCGTGGATAAATGCTGCTGAAACACACATGCACGAATGCACTCACGCACGAACGAGTGCGCACACAGTGCTAGGGTGAGAGGGGAGAAAGGTCCGACCTGCACAAACCTGCACCTTACTATTTTTAAGCGGTGCAGCCGCTTCTATAACTGACTTTGTGTTTCCATCCTTCCGTCCGTCCCTTATGTACTTCTGTCCGTTATGGCACGGACCGTCTGTCCTGTGGGCATCAGCACAATGTCCTGTGGGCCCCAACCCCACAATCCTTGATTGGTGGCCAAGCCCCATCTGTACAGTTAGGTCCATATGTATTTGGTTCCATGGACAGCCATACATGCCCACGTGTGGGCATGTATGGCTGTCCATGGAACTGATTCCATTGTATTTATTGATGTGACTACCGACAACAGCAGCAGAATAAATTCTGGTTCGGACAATATTATCTGCTCATATTCAGTCAAATGCTTCAGAACCCATTTGGACGATTGCATGATTATGTTAGTTTGTCCAACTATTTTGGTCCCTTAAAATGTAATTTTGGTCCCTTAAAATGTATTGTAATTCCTACACCGTTCACCTGATTTGGCTGTAAATACCCCAAAACTGGAAGTCTGCAGTTAAAGCACATCTTGATTGTTTCATTTCAAGTCCATTGTGGTGGTGTACAGAGCCAAAATGATGAAGATTGCGTCCAATGTCCAAATACACATGGACCTAACTGTATGTACTGTATGTCTGTCCTGTGGGGTATGACTGTCATGCCACAGCCCCAAGCGTCGATTGGTGGCCAGAGTGATGATGTAATTGTCATCATTGTCGACATTGTCATTAACACAATCCATCAACTGAGCATGCAAATGCCCCCGACTGATCATGTTCATACCCACTGATGATATCATGCCGCACAATCGAGTTGTGATGATGTCACAATGTCTATACACTGTATGATGTCACTATGTCTATACAATGTATGTCCCAATTTAGTTCTGTCTGGGCACCCAGAGTCTATCAATCTGACGACTAATAAGACTCTGGGATACACGGCCGATATCCCAGGGTTTCTGCTGTATAGTGGATGCCTGCACCAAGACTTCTGCCTTGTGCGCCGCGGTTATTGTTTACAGTCCAACTGACGTGAGAAGGGAGTTGGAGCTGATCGATTGTCCAGACAACATTTCGGCTAATAATAATAATAATAATAATAATAATAATAATAATAATAATAATAATAATAATAATAATAATAGATAGCTGCATATGAGACGTCGTCGGACTGTAAACAATGACGGAAGGGGCGGGACATCCGCTCTACAGTGGAAACCCCGACATATCATCATGTTCCAGAGTCATATTAGTTCCCAGACTGATAAGACTCCACCTGACTAGCCTGATCTTGCTAAGTGACATGAGTGATGTCAGTGGTCATGATCTTGCTAAGTGACATGAGTGATGTCAGTGGTCATGATCTTGCTAAGTGACATGAGTGATGTCAGTGGTCATGATCTTGCTAAGTGACATGAGTGATGTCAGTGGTCATGATCTTGCTAAGTGACATGAGTGATGTCAGTGGTCATGATCTTGCTAAGTGACATCAGTGATGTCAGTGGTCATGATCTTGCTAAGTGACATCAGTGATGTCAGTGGTCATGATCTTGGACAGCCTGGACTGCTTTTTTTTCGGTCGGCCACCTGGTCTTCTGCTGTCTCCAAGCAAACTTTGGCAAGAGCTTGCCTTCAGCTTAACGTCTTCCATGAGATGGTCTGTGGCTGATTCAGTCCTGCAGGGGTCCAGTTTTGCAAACCCGCAACCAGCCAAACCCATTAATATAAGACCCACATGCCCAACCCGTCACCCGTGATTAAACAGGCTACGAACACAATCGCTCACTTTGAACCTAAGTTAACCAAACTGCCACCAAATAGCAGTCTTTCTGGCTGAGACTCATCACCTGTAGAACTCAGCAGCTGCTAGCTCAGTAATCAGGTGGTTAGCATTTCTATCAGACAATAGTGTTGTGCAACAAGCATATCAGATATTTCCAATACATGTCCGGTATAATCCATACTGCATTTATGATTGCTGTTCCGGTGACAGAAATTCACTTTTACAACGTCCTCCACCGGGACTTTCACATTCTCCATATTTGTTGTCATTACTATGGAAAACAGACAGCCTCTCCTCACATTGACTCCATGGCTGAGTTCTGAATGTTTATTTGTGCAATACATAGCATCAAACAATGCAGTATGCATACTTGAAACATGCCAGGTTATGTAGAAACAAAGCCTAAAACGTACGTTGAAAAGAAAATAAGTACTCCCCTCTCTCCTCTGCCTAGCAGCTACCACTGAGCTCCCAACATAGACACACACACCTCCCACGTCATGCACCAGATTACTGCTTTTTGGGGGTTCCCCGGCGGGTCCCCGGTGCAGGACTCTGGGCTGGCTGGGACTGGGGCACAGACGTCTGGCTGTATGTGTCTACAGAGGAATTAGCCTGGTCCTTTGCAGGAGTCTGTGAATTGGCATGTAGATGTTTTTGTTTGTAGGACTTGGAGAGGTTTGATCTCATCTTGCAGAAGATGGAGTGCTTCTTGCCAGTATGTTGACAGGTGGTGAAATTGGTGGATATCTGGTCTTCTGCTGGCACAGAGCAAGAGGAATCAGTGGCCCGATTCTCAGCCTGGTCCTTAGCAGGAGTCTTTGAAACGACCAACGGATGCGTGGTTTTATGTTTGTGGAATGATTTGGAGAAGTTTGTCCTCATCTTGCACACCATGGAGTGCTTCCTCTCGTTTGGGCGACAACGATTGGTGCAAGTGGTGGCCATATTTTGAGTCTTAGTTGCTCTCAAGCTCTCTTGCATCTGGCTCATGAACCTCTCTCTTCTCAATTCATCAGTTGCCTGGTTCTTAGCAGGAGCCTTTGAGAAGGACTGGGAGAGGTACATGAAAGACTTCTTTGTCTTCTCAACCTGCTTGTCGTCTTTCATGGGACGGCCTGTAGCTGACTGGGACTGGACAACAGAACTCTGCCTGTATGTGTTCACCAGGGCCTGGGAGCAGCTGTCCACCAGGGCCATGGGAAACCAGTCGTCGGTGGTAGCCGCAGCCTTCACACGCTCCTCTGAACCAAATTGGGAAACAAGACTCTCATATATATGATTGGAGAGTGTCTTGAGATCAAACTGTGGTTGACAAGCATCTGTGTGGTTGATGCCAGTATCGGCACTAAACGCACAGAGGATCATCTCCGCAAAAACAGCATCCATTTGGTTCAACTCTGCTGTGTCAACTGGGGACTCACTGATTTTTGCGAAGAGTCGACCCAATAGCAGAAAGACAAAACAACGATAGTCATCTGTTTCCTGGTTCTTAGAAGGAGCCTCTGAGAACACCTTGAAGACTTCTTTGGTATTTTCAGTCTCACATGGAAGAGGCAAGCTCTCTTCCCTCAGTGTGATGGACAACTCTGGTTTTACATCCTCACGCTCTGAGGATGAGCTGGTGGATTTAGTGGCGGGTGAATGCAATGTTTGGTCCTGTGTGTTCATGCTCACTGTTTCATCACTCTGATGGAGCGGCTGTATTACATCTTCAGTCTCCTCAGCAACGTAAGCTGTCTCTGAAACCTCCGAATCCGCTATCTCAGAGGTGGGGGAGGTCACTTTTGCAGTGTCCTCTTCTCGTTGGGTAGAGGTGTCATCTCCGTCAGCAATCGGGCATGTTGTTTGGTCCTGTGTGGTCTCCAACACTACAAGAGGGCTCAAAGACTGTATGTTCATGCTCACTGTTTCATCCTCATTATCTAAGGACTGAGCCTCCTCTGATTTGCTGCCGCTATCTTCAGAGGTGCTTTTAGCGCTCTCAGTCTGTTTCTCAACATCACTCTGATGAAGAGGCTGCATTACATCCTCGGTCTCTTCCCAATCAGCGATCTCAGAGAGAACTGACTTAGTCTCAGAGAGAACTGACTTAGTCTCAGAGAGAACTGACTTAGTCTCAGAGAGAACTGACGTGGTGAGTACATCGTCCACCTCTTGAGCAGTCCTGCCTGCATCACTGGTCTCTGGGTCACCCTGAGCCTCCTCTGATTTTCTGTCGCTATCTTCAGAGGTGCTTTTAGTGCTCTCAACCTGTTTCTCAACATCACTCTGATGGAGAGGCTCAATCTCCTGAGCAACGTAAGCGGTCTCTGAAACGTCCCAATGAGCTATCTCGGACAAAACTGACTCAGTGCTTTGGACTGAGGCAGTGGGGGAGGTCACTTTTGCAGTGACTGCATCGTCGACCTCTGGAGCAGTCCCGCCTGCATCGCTGGTCTCCGGGCCATCCTCCTGCCTGTCCACCAGACCTGCTATGGCATCCTGCTCATCTTCCTGCTCATCTTCCCAACCTGCTTCGCCAGCCTGAGCATCCATGTCCCACCACGTGGTGGTGGAGGTCACTTCTTCAATGTCCTCTGATTGGATAGGGGTGTCATCTCGGCTAGCAATCAGGCATGTTGTTGGTTCCTGTGTGGTCTCCAGGGCCACAAGAGGCATCAAAGACTGTGTGTTCATGCTCACTGTTTCATCCTCCTTATCTGAGGACTGAGCCTCCTCTGATTTGCTGTCGCTATCTTCAGAGGTAGCGCTCTCAGCCTGTTTCTCAAAATCACTCTGATGGAGAGGCTGCATTACCTCCTCAGTCTCCTCAGCAACATAAGCTGTAGCTATCTCGGAGACAACTGACTCAGTGCCTTGGACTGAGGCAGTGGGGGAGGTCACTTTTGCAGCGACCTCTGATTGGGTAGACGTGTCATCTCGGCCAGCAATCAGGAATGTTGTTTGGACCTGTGTGGTCTCCAACACCACAAGGAGCTTCAAAGACTCACTGTGACATTTATGGACAGTCAAAACTTCCTGTGTGGTCTCCAGTGCCACAAGAGGCATCAAGGACTGTGTCTTCATGCTCACTGTTTCATCCTCATTATCTGAGGACTGAGCCTCTTCTGATTTGCTGTCACTATCTTCAGAGGTGCTTTTAGCGCTCTCAGCCCATTTCTCAACATCACTCTGAGGGAGAGGCTGCATTAGCTCCTCGGTCTCCTCAGCAACGTAAGCTGTCTCTGAAACTTCCCAATCAGCTACCTCGGACACAACTGACACAGTGACCTCTGATTGGGTAGTGTCATCTCGGCCAGCAATCAGGAATTTAGTTTGGTCCTGTGTGGTCTCCAGCGCCACAAGAGGCATCAAAGACTGTGTGTTCATGCTCACTGTTTCATCCTCATTATCTGAGGACTGAGCCTCTTCTAATTTGCTATCGCTATCTTCAGAGGTGCTTTTAGCGCTCTCTGCCTGTTTCTCAACATCACTCTCAGGGAGAGGCTGCATTAGCTCCTCGGTCTCCTCAGCAACGTAAGCTGTCTCTGAAACATCCCAATTAGGTATCTCGGACACAACTGACTCAGTGCTTTGGACTGACACAGTGGGGGAGGTCACTTTTGTAGTGTCCTCATCCCAGTCTTCTGGTGTTGGCTGTTCTTCCTGGTCTTCCGTTTCGTCGTCGAATTTTAGATGTGTTACGCCCTCATCGCTGGCCTCCAGCCAGCCCGCATGGGCGATTCTGCCCATGCCACCGACTTCCTGTGTGGTCTCCGGGTAACCCTCCTGTCTGTCCACCAGACCTGCTACGCCATCCTGGCCATCCGCCAGACCTGCTTCAACATAATCACTGGATAACAACTGGATAACAACCGTGACAACAACTGACTGAGTGGCATGGACTGAGGCAGTGGGGGGGGTCACTTCTGCAGCGTCCTCTGATTGGTTAGAGGTGTGATCACGGCCAGAAATTGGGTATGTTGTTTGGTCCTGTGTGGTATCCAGTGTCACGGGAGGCCTCGAAGACTGTGTAATCATGCTCACTGTTTCATCCTCATTATCGGCGGACTGAGCCTCTGATTTGCTGTCGCTATCTTCAGAGGTGCTTTTAGCGCTCTCAACATCAATCTGATGGAGAGGCTGCATTACATCGTTGGTCTCCTCAGCAAAGTAAGCTCTATCTGAAACTTCCCAATCAGCTATCTCAGAGACAACTGATTGAGTGCCTTGGACTGAGGCAGTGGGGGAGGTCACTTTTGCAGTGTGTTCTGATTGGGTATAGGTGTCACCTCGGCCAGCAATCAGACATTCATGCTCATTATCTGAGGACTGAGCCTCCTTTGATTTGCTGTCGCTATCTTCAGATGTGCTTTGAGCGCTCTCAGCCTGTTTCTCAACATCACTCTGAGTGAAAGGCTGCAATACATCCTCAATCTCCTCAGCAACACTGTAAGCAGTCTCTGACTCTTCAAAGTAATCTATCTCAGAGACAACCAACTCAGTGCCTTGGACTGAGTCATCTATCTCAGAGACAACCAACTCAGTGCCTTGGACTGAGTCATCTATCTCAGAGACAACCAACTCAGTGCCTTGGACTGAGGCAGTGGGGGAGATAACTTTTGCAGCATCCTCTGATTGAATAGAGGTGTCATCTTGACCAGCAATAATCAGGCTTGTTGTTTGGACCTGTCTGGTCTCCAACACCACAAGGAGCTTCAAAGACTCACTGTGGCATTTTTGGACAGTCAAATCTTCAAATGTACTGCCTTGTTGCAGAAACATCTCACTTTGATACCTCTGAGCTGGGCTGAGATGGATAACATCAGACAGTTCACTGTAAACAAGTCTCCCAGATAGAGATACAGGGAGAAGACTGTCTGTTCCCATCATGCTCACTGTTTCATCCTCATTATCTAAGGACTGAGCCTCCTCTGATTTGCTGTCGCTATCTTCAGAGGTGAAGATAGTCTGTGTCTCAACATCACTCTGATGAAGAGGCTGCATTACATCCTTGGTCTCTGAGTCTTCCCAATCAGCAATCTCAGAGAGAACTGACTTAGTCTCAGAGAGAACTAGCTTAGTGCCTTGAACTGAGGCAGTGGGGGAGGTCACTTTTGCAGTGACTACATCGTCGACCTCTTGAGCAGTCATGCCTGCATCGCTGATCTCCAGGTCACCCTGAGCCTCCTCTGATTTTCTGTCACTATCTTCACTCTGATGGAGAGGCTGCAATACCTCCTCGAACTCCTCAGCAATGTAAGCTGTCTCTGAAACGTCCCAATGAGCTATCTCAGACACAACTGACGCAGTGCTTTGAACTGAAGCAGTGGGGGAGGTCACTTTTGCAGTGACTGCATCGTCGACCTCTGGAGCAGTCCCGTCTGCATCGCTGGTCTCCGGGCCATCCTCCTGCCTGTCCACCAGACCTGCTATGCCATCCTGGTCATCTTCCTGCTCATCTTCCCAACCTGCTTCGCCAGCCTCAGCATCCACGTGCCACCACGTGGATGCTGAGGCTGGCGAAGCAGGTTGCAAATCTCCAAATGTGCTGCCTTGTTGTAGCAATGTCTCGCTATCTGACATGGTGTTGAGAAGCATCACAACATCACTCTGATGGAAAGGCGGCATTACATCGTCTTCCTGTCCAGATGAAAAGGTTACTCTTCGTTTCCTTTCTCTATCCAGAAAATGCTCCCGTAACATTTCATGTGGCATCAGAGTCTGCCTCTCCCTTGGCTCCGCCTTCTGAGCCTGCAGTATCCCCTTTGTACCCGCCTTCAGAGTCTGCAGGGTCCCCTTTTGCTCCACCTTCAGAGTCTGTAGGGTCCTCTTTGGCCCCGGCTTCAGAGTCTTTAGGGTCGCCTTTTGCTCCACCTTCAGAGTCTGTAGGGTCCCCTTTGGCCCCGCCTTCAGTGGCCCTACCTTTGGAGGTCTCCGCTGGCCCGCAGTGTGGCCTTCTGCAGTTGAGAGTCGTCGCTGATGCCCGACCGGACCTCCAGTGCCCCGCCTCTGAACTCCAGCAGTCTGCTTGCCCTGCACCCGGCCCCGACCTTCTGGTGTTGGCTGGTTTTCCTGGCCTTCGGCCTTCAGCCCAGGTCCGTCCAACAGACCTGTTACGCCATCCTGGCCATCTGCCGGCTGGTCTTCCCAACCTGCTTCGTCAACCTGATCATCCACGTGCCACCACGTGGTGGTGGTGGTGGTGGTCACTTGGACAGCAATCGGGCATGTTGTTGGGTCCTGTGTGTTCTCCAGCAAATCTCCAAATCTACTACCTTGTTGCAGCAATGTCTCGCTATGTTCAGAGGTGTGACATGGTTGTGACATGTTGAGAAGCATTGCAACATCACTCTGATGGAAAGGCCGCATTACATCCTCCTGTTCTTGTCTGTTAGATGAATACTCTACTTGTCGTGTCCTTTCTCTGTCCAGAAAATGTTCCCGTACCGATCCATGTGGCACTGCCACTGTGCTCTGTTTGGATTTTCTGTCGCTAGCTTCAGAGGTCGTTTTATCGCTCTGAGCCTGTTTCTTGAGCATCTATGTCAAGTCTGATGGGAGGTGACGCTGTTCTAAACTGCTCTAGCTGGTATTAAGCTGTTCTTTACAACAGGGATATGAAAACCAGACTAGAATCTGGATGATTCCAATTACCAGTCCTACTGCCAGTCCTACTTATCACCTCTGCATGGAAGGATATATGTCATCACAATGTCATAGACATCGTGATGTCATATATCCTTCCCTGCAATTGCAATTGTGATTTCATCACTCATCAGTGAGTGATATCATCATTGATATGTCTATAGACAGTTTTAACTTGACAACAAAAACATTCTAAATTGAACCCCAGCTCACTTGTTGCAATGTTTGCTACTACAATAGGACAGGACTGACCTGACTGCTAGGACAGGACTGTGATTCTGTGAAAACCGTCTATAGTGATGATGTCATCAGTGATGTCACTTGAGCAATTGTGATGTCATCAGTGATGTCATTGGTGATGATGTCATCAGTGATGGCACTGGAACAATTGTATAGTCAATGGGGGTAGTCCGTCAGGCTCCGGCAGTGGGTGACGCAGGGGTATGCGTGCCAAACAAGCATAGGTCGTACGGCCAGAGAGCTCAGGGAGATCCAACATTTGGGGGATGCAGCCCTATGTCACGCTCTGCTGGCCAATCTACACACACACACACACACACACACACACACACACACACACCTTCGCTCGCACACATGCTTGTTTTGAAGGGGAGAAGGCAGAGGAGGGGGGGGGGGGGGGGGTGAAGTGAGATCCGCTCACCCTGATGGACTACAGTCGGACTACTATACGTCTCGTCGGATTGTGGCTGAATTCGGCCTATGTCCCCACAAAAGAAAGAAATCACGAGTGGCTAGGTAAATGATGATGTCATACAGTTTTAGATGGCTCAGCCTGGTGCCCGTGACTACTATAGTGATGTCATATCACCAATGATGTCATAAATCACTAAAGATGTCACAGTGATGAGGTCATGTCATCAAAGTCATGTCACTCAAGCAATTGTGATGTCATCACGTGAGTGAAGACATTAGTCCAACTAAAGATTGCACAGGAAGAAGCCACACTGTGGACAGGGTAAGAGGAGAAGATTGAGAATGTAGGGAAACAGTGGATGGACGGATCCAGAAGAGGGCAGTAATGCAACATTAAGGATGCCAACTGCCATACAACACCAAAAAGAAGAACACTGTGTGCTAGGGTCGAGTCTAATAAATGTGGCGTGGCTTCAGTGACCCGGCCACCATGCACCATGACAGACAGACAGACAGACAGACAGACAGACAGACAGACAGACAGACCGACAGACAGACAGACATGCAGACAGACATGCAGACAGACAGACAGACAGACAGACAGACAGACAGACAGACAGACAGACAGGCAGACAGGCAGACAGACAGACAGACAGACAGACAGAGTTTGGTATCTGGATAATTTTGTAGCTCAGCTGCTCAGGTCTGAATCGGTTAATAGTACTACCTGTGTAAATGTGGACTAGGGTAACCTTAGCAGCCCAATTCTCAGTTTGAGAAAATGTATCAGAATAGGCTGATACCATACAGTAAGTAAATGATGTATTGCAAACTTTTGGCTGACAAATTACAAGCTCAATATTTATTTAGATAGTCTACAGCAGGGGTTTTCAAAGTCTGAGACTGTGGGCCACCCCCCCCCCCCCCCCCCCCCCCCCCCAGACAAAGCTTGGAAAAAGGGACCCCCTTGCTCAATTCCTGGGATCATGATTATGTTATCTATAGACACTCAACAATTGAGCCAAGATAGCGTGATCTTGCTGTTTGACATACTTCAGACAAATAGATAAAAAGGTCTGTCTGAAGGCATTTATTTGTTCCGACCGCCCAGTTAGTTTTCCGTAATCCTGCTAACAAACAAAACCGAAATCATAACCTCCTTGGCGGAGGTAAAAATGCTTTCCATTTCTGCTCAATTTCTCTTGAGGCAAGGAACCAGCTGAATATTACATAAGGAGCGCGAATTTGCAATAGCTGCCTGTGACCAGATAAATGCACTTTTTGTGGTGACATCAGTTACTCCATTGTGACTGATTGTGACGTCATCCACCCCATTGTGAACCCCCCCACCGCCCCGAACTCATACTGAAGTCGGAGTGCAACATAATCCTCTCCATGATGTCAGTCAGAGTGTGACATCATCCACTCCACTGTGATGTCATCCACTCCATTGACATTGATTTTGTAGACCGACTGACCGACCGACCAACCGAGTGACTTGTAGAGCTGGATCATTATGACTAGTCACAGCTAAAAAATAATGTTTTAAGTCTAATCATATGCTTTCTAATTACATTTATATAAAAATAATTAAGTCAATATCTACAACTATACAGTTTCATAGTATTGCATTTGACACCAAAGGGAAATTATGGTTCTAGAAATATTAAATGGCTTCTCTTATGTCCGTATCCACAAAGAGACAAGTAACAAAGTAGCTTCGAAATGATTGCCTTTGTTGGGCGTTGAGGTGGCTAGGATACCATGCAATTTAAAGCCAGTATCCATCTCATTTGCCAAGACAAACTCCACATATCAAAAACAAATATTGGATGTTGACTTAGGTTGAGAAACCTTGAGGAGTGCAGCTGTCAGTCTTAAAGATGTCTGTCTGCATCTTTACCTGTTGTCTTTATCGGGACCTGGCCAAGAGCTCCTAGCACTTCAGAGTGAATATAGTCTGTCATGTCTGAATCTGATGTTCAGACGACTAAGCAAAGTAGCTTAAAGTCTGTTCCAGGAATATGTCATTCCAACTAAGTAATCAAACTATAAGTGTTAACACTCGCCATGTGTCTGACTCAAGCATTGAATGGCCAGAGAGAAACCAAGGTGAGCCACATGGAAAGCCTGAGTGCATCGCACGCTGACGACACTTTGTGTGGGAGTGTCTCAGGACGTCCCATCTCAGCAAGGATCTACTGTAAGGGTGAGAGCAGAACACCGCAGCCCAGACAAGAACAAAATAACATACAAGAAATGTTGAACTGCTCTTTAAGGTGGGCTATTCACCATTTGGGCTTAATTCTTCTGAATGCCAACTGTCTAAAAGATGTGCCAAGAAATGTCTTCCCTATTTCATTTGCAGCACCTGCCAAGTCAGGTGGTAGCCTACTTTGTTTGACCATCCAATCAAATTGATTGGATGGTCAACAATGTTTGATTTACCGGAAAACTCTTAACTACTGAGGGCACAGTTGTTGTTTTTTATTGTGTGGAGCCTAACTGGTTCATGTTGAAGAGGCAATATTATGCAATATAATATTGCAGCAGAACCACAATAAAGCTGATTCTGACTGTGCTGTTGGAAAAAACTGATTTAAAAGGGCCAGAGGAACACTCGGTACGCATACAGATTTAAGCCTTGTCCGGTGCTAAAAATAGCTTTCAATTATGATTTTTCTAAGCATGATATTGATCTGGGAAACAACTGCTTGCTTTAAGATTACTTTCAATTTGGGATGATTAGGCATCAACTGCATTAGATTTAGCCAGCTGCAAGAGGAGCCTGAAGTGAATCACGAGTCAAAGGCTTGAAAATATGTTTCAGTTATGTTTAAGCTTCACAAGTCTCTTTGCAGGTCATGGTCTTACCCCAAAAAAGTGCTATCTGTATTATCTATATTTCATGACTCTGTTCCTGTGAAATCACCCAAAAGTGGCTGTCCAGTCCAGTCACAAACTGCTAAGGGTTACTTACCTTTATGGCCAAAAATGTCTAACTTTATTCGCTTTGTGTGCAATGACCCTTTCATTGAAACAACAGCTTCCAAGCAAACAAAACATGAACACCAATCTGATGTTTCTTCTCGGCAAGCCCGTGCCAGGTGATGGTGGTGGCGTCATTCCACTAATTTCTGCAAATATAATTCCCAATTTAACATGTTCTAAAACACATGTTAATCCTTTAATGTGCTTAAACTTTATTTCTTTTATTTCTTTAGATTTTCATTTATTTTAAGTAGGAATAAAAAGAGCCACAACTACCCACAAAGGAGCCACATGTGGCTCTAGAGCCTCGGGTTGAGTATCAGTGTGTGACTGGAGTGATTCTGTTCCCACTCAAATGGGATTAACATGAGAATTTACAAGAGGCCAATTAGGCCTTCTCCATGCAGCGTGAGAAAGCAGACACCATCCCATCACACACAGGGACGTCCTAAAACCCTCAATCATTGACTCTTTGCCTAACAAAACAATGACGCAACCTTGTCACAAACGATTCAGCAACCAAGGACAGACAGCCTGCCTGTGCAATGAGAACCAATCTGAACTTTCATGGTGAGAAGTGAGATCATGGTCTCCTTGATGATCTCATCCCTTTGTTCTTGGCAGACAGCGCCTCGAGCCAAAACAGCTATTTGAGCCCAGGTGTAGCGTTCCACTCTGTAAATGCACTCCTATACACCTCTGGTCCCTTCCCCACAACACATGTTCAACTTTGCTGCATGGAAGCGCCTTTCGGTTTAAAAAGCATGAATAGTCGAGCCATGAAGGCAATTGTGAGCACGGGCGTATAGTTACGGGGCATGGCTTCACAGGATGGAATCCGTCCAGGTTGTCCTGCCAGCTTCGTGTCCCTCAGACTGACACAACTAATCCCCAACTGTGAAGGTATTCAGCAACGTCCAAAAAGATTGCTTTGATGAAACCAGGGCTGAAGCTCCAAAGCAGCTTAGGTGCATCCAAGCAAAAGACCACTCGGAAAGGGTCATGTCACAGATTATAAACCGGATTTAGCCACCTCCTTTAGTCCACTCGGTTTAATCGAACTTCAAACTAATATGCCATTGAACACATAATGCGGACGTTAGTTATAGTCACATCTTTCAGAAAGATACTGTGATGCTATTTAACATGACACCAATAGACAATAATTGTAAATAGCTGTTATTTAATAACCATGATTTGCACATCAACTGTAGTTACAGTTCATAATTCCATGTCTGTGTCTTGACAGACACTTGGCAGCAGTACTGCAGTGTAAAGGCACAGTGACGGATGAATGGGAATCTACAGTAATGTCACAAGATGACCTGCATGAAAACACAAACCTCAAATAGACATTTTCCATCAGCCATTAACTAACTGACTTTGTCAAATATTGTCCCCGCCCACTCAATTGCTGTAATTGAATGAGAATTTGCAGTTTCTACAGCATTTCCTTGGTCAGTTTGAATAGGGAAAAATTATATAAATGAATGAGTAAACATTGATAGCAAGTGATATTGTAAAACAAACTGGTACACAAATATGAAACAATATATATATAGCCAAAAGTTACACTCTCACAGCAACACACAACAAATGTGAAGTAAATAAAGAACAATGTTCTCCTGGTGGATGAAGTTGATTGACCTATAGTAATACAAAAGCATCAAACAGTACAGCATTAGTCTTACACTTCCATGTACATAGTCCATTGATAGATAATCCAGCCGTTGGAAGGTATTCAAGACAAACGTTAAAATTACTTTCAAAGACTTTGGACTTATCCGCTACATTGTTGACAGCAGTGGCAGATACTGCCAATAAATGAATACAAAACCAAACCGTAAAAGTTGTCTCTGAGGCTATGAATAACTTTGAAATGCAGCAACTTCATAAACGATAGCCTAAGCTGATTGCATGTAATCTCCGGGGTCGCATAAGCGCATTTGTTGACTTCATGTTTTATTATGGCAGTAGGCTGAAGAAGATATCCTTGAGGGCTCACCGACTATGGATCATCCCCCCTTGACAATTTGAGGAAATACAAAACGTTCAAACTAATCTAAGATCAGTGCCAAGGACCACCTTCACCCGATCCATCCAGTTCCTGCCTACTGGCCACAACAGTATCCTGATGAGTGGCCTCCATTTGATGTCGTCGCATCACGACTCCTCGGCTCTTACAAAAAGATGGCTGCGTGTATTCAGCGTGTCAGGGCGTGACTCCCTCCTGGTCCATACTGCAGCCAAGTGCTTCGATGTCATTACTGATATCGGTGATCATGCGGTCCCATTCGTCGCCCTCGGAGGCCTCCTGGCCGCCGTCCGATCCCCCGCTGTCACCGCTGCCGCCCGCAGCTCCGTTGCCGTTGGTGGTGGAATCAGAAGCGGAGCTGGCCGCGCGCCGGTAACGGCCAAAGCTGTCCGTGATGATGCCTCGGCCGTCCTTGACACCGATGGTCTCGAGGAAGTTCTCAAAGTGCTGGCTGTCCTTCTCTGGTATGAAGGGACGCAGGCCTGCAGGGAGAGAGAGAGAAAGCCTAGCTGGGTAAGAATCAGAAGTCAACGAGCTTTAGTAATCAATCATTATTAATTGCCCACATACTGGTGCCAGCAAAAAACAAACGTGTTCTGTTACTCTTAGGGGCTGTGTCCACAATGTTTTTTTCCCATAGTGGTGCGCTTTGGATATCAAAAATATAAATGCCCAAAGCACTTCCAACGCACACAGACACACAGCGTGCAGAGCTGACAGTTAGCAGCAAACGTTAGCTAGCAGCTAGCATACAAGGTAAATAGCAAGCTAACATCAACCCAGCCTCCTCCGTCTTGTTTGTTGATCTCTTCCTTGATTGTGATCGTTCGGTCGTAAAAAGTGACATTGATCAGCAGCACTGAAACCGTGGTACCGTGTTACCATGATTACAGCGCTTTGAAAAACATGGTAAATACTGTCCATCATCAACCAAAGTTGGCAACCTCCAAGCCTTGGAGAAATGACTTGACAGTGAGTGTATCAGTCCTTTTTGGGTCTGAGTTTTCAATATAAAAATTGATGACATTATTTCCCTGAATGTATTAGTACAAGAAGATACCAAATATCAGGACTGACAAGTGACGTATCTTCTAAAATGAATGATGAATAGATTTGAACAGATCCTCCAGCACCACCAGAGGGCAGTCTACATAGAATGCTTCATCGAGGTTGAGAAGGATGTCATACAAAGTCATGAATAAGCCCAAGTCCTAAGTCTTGATCCTATCAACACTATTAACGCTCAGTCTCCCTGAGACTGAGCCAGCCGATAGGTTAACTGAGCATGGCTGAGCCACGTGTAACGTATAGGGCAAGCCGACTTAATATAAGGCCAGGGTGCAATAATGATAATTGACACGGAATGTATACTTACTCTACGAATTGTATTTTGCTACTGACATTCTACTTATTTTTTGCTTCTATCGCATTTACTAGTTATTCTATGCTATGTTGTGTTTTTCTGCTTATTTGCTTATATTGCATTTACTACTGTCTATTTTATGCTATGTGTGTTCTGTGAGCGAGCTACTGTAACTTGTCCCAATTTCCCCCCGGGGATCATTAAAGTCTTTCTGATTCTGATTCTGATTCTGAAGTGTTTAACATTTTGTGTGCTACATATAGTCAACAACTCATTACAATCACTCTATTCTTACAATAGCTACTGTACGACCCTTGATGAAAAAGCCCACTCTGGCCTAATTACAGGCCAATTTCCAATGTGATGTTTCTCATGATGTTTCTTTTGAGTCTTCATGTGATCCTACTAGAGGCCATCATTCCCAAACACAGCATTTGTTTTTCCACGGTTATGTGGGCAATACACAGCTGTATAGCTCAATGATGTCACATGATCTGCATCCAATGAATGCGGTTAGTAACTTGTCAGTAACTGACAGGGTTTTACCAAGTAGGAGGAACTTCCTGCTGTCCCCGTAGAGCTGCCGCAGATTAATACAGAACTCGTGGATGGAGGCGCCGTTACGGTACTCATGGAGCAGGGTAGCAAATTGCTGGATCTCCTGAGATGACAGCTTGGTCCGCAACTAGGAGGGAATGAGAAACAAATTATAAATACAACTATATATATATATTATATATTACAAATACAACTAGGAGGCAATGAGAAACAAATTATAAATACAACTATATATATATATTATATATATATATTATATATTATAAATACAACTAGGAGGCAATGAGAAACAAATTATAAATACAACTATATATATATTATATATACGGTATATATAATATATTAAAAATACAACTAGGAGAGGGAACGAGAAACAAATTATAAATACAAAATAATGCCACTGCACTGAATAATTATAGGAGTGATCTTTGTGTGTACCTTGATAGATTAAAAAAAACTTATGTGCTAACATATTGTTTCCTTACGCAACAGACACTTTTCTCAGCTCAGTTTTATTGTTCGTCTTTGTGTTTTTAATTGAGCTTGTCTCTTTTTTTAGGTTTGTCAGAAGTGTGACGATGTCGCCAAGACTGAGGATTTTCAAGGGGTCCTTCTCAAACTGTGCACATCTGAAATACTAGTAACCTGATTTTTTCCTGGAAATTACGGCACAACAAACAGGAAATACAAGGGCTGCCATCAGATATGTCTCACCTTGGCCGATACAGCACCAATTTAAAAGAATTCTGAGTCAAGTCTTGAGCAAAGAGAGAGTGAGAGAAAGAGGGGGAAGCGTCATACCGTGGTCATGTAGTCCTGCAGCAGCTCTGCAGCAGTGGTACTGAGCTCCCCCTCACTGGCAGTCTTGGTCTGAGGCGATGCTGGCGTGGAGGCCGATGGAGAGTTCCCGCCTGCTTCCAGTGAGCCCTGGAATGAACTGAGAGAAGACAGCACACCTCATGAGGCTCATTTGTGCTTTATGATCATCTGCAGATACTATCTTTGGCTGTCCATCTGTGGAAAATCGAGGTTTTGTGAATACTGAACTAGCACCATCTAACAGAAAAAAAGTAAATAAACTTCTGTGGACAGGAAAGCGAGTGGTTGATGAAATCAGCAGATTCCATGTCAGCCTGGTCATGGCACATATGGTCTAAAGCAGACCTGGGCATTGTGATGGTTCTGCCTGGCCCGGGAGATCTAAGACAAACTACACCATTTTATTTATGAGGCTAAAACATCAAATCAGATGACCTAAATTGGTTGTCTGGAGTGATTTTCAACATAATAAATGCTGAAGAATAAGCACACCGTATGTTTTCTATACTTTAATCGAGCGATAAAATGAGAGGTTACGGCATGACAACATTTTCTTGGCCCCCGGGGACAATCTGGGTTTCTCATGTGGCCCCACAGGAAAAATAATTGCCCACCCTTGGTCTAAAGTGTAAAGTAGTGTCAGGACATTTGAAGAGTGAGGTGTTCGTTCAGGCAGTAGTGACAAGCAGTAACAGGAAATCTTTCACCACTTTCTCCTATCATCAAGGCAGGACTGCTCCACTGTACTCACAATGTGCTGGCCTCTGCTTCAAACGCCTCCTTAACGTCCACTTTGCTCGACGAGTCATCTGCAGAATTAGGGATGTGCATATTGACAGGTTCAGACTATGTAATGATGACTAACCAACTCTGCGTACGATGCTGAAGCCTCACAACTTTGGTTAGACTAGATTACAACAAATACAATTTGACAAACATATTGATATTTGTTAAACTTATTTTGAGGGGGGGGGGGAAACAACACATAAAATAAAATCATATGTCAAAGTTGTGTACATGTTCCAATCGCTAATAACTTTCATTGATTACCATTCCCCTGGGAAGTATTTGGTGGGTCCTTTTCCAAACCAATGAATCAAATCAAATCAATCAACCAACCAAGTAACCAATCAGTAGGTGATCTGCTGTTTTCCTTACCACTGTATAGGGAAAGGTGCCTGGTCGGCGTAGTGGCTCCGTCAAAAATGGCTCTGTCCAGGAAGTCGATGGTGGACTCCGTGTAAACTATCTGAAAGACCTGGCTGAGCAGAAGACAGAGCTCCTCTGCTGCTGCCTGAAAGAGCCAAGAGATGCAGTGATTAGCAATGCACATAAAACTTAGCAATATCTAACTCAAGCCGCTACCTTGTTTTGGGGGTGGGGTGGGCATGAGTTTTATAAAGCAAAGACTGAAATTAGCCTTGGCCAGAAGTGTTAACTTGTCAATCTAGCTGTGTCCAAAACGTACTACGGTAATTCTACATCTCAATTTTACTTTTGGTAACATTAAGAAATGTAATTTATTTTAGAAAGTTCATGACCTTCATACTAGGCAAGGAGAAATAGCTAAAAAAAAAAAAAGAAAAAAAAAAAGAGAGCATTGCTCTCAGTGAGACTCCCCCTGTATAAATAAAGGTTTAAAAAAAAAAAAAAAAAAAAAAAATAGCTGAATATGAATATAAATAGGTTCAGACTTTTGTTATGTTAGTATGACCGAGTGACTCAAAGTCCTTGTGAGTCCCGAGTTGTAGCGAGTTGTTGGTTAAACTCTCTCCCCAGTATAAAGGCCTGTTAACCAGCTCCACCAAGGGAGCTAGCTCTCTCGGCACTGCGGTTAGCGTGTGCGCTTTGCAAGCTGGAGATCGTGGGATTGAATCCCGCCTCTACCCCTGGGCAAGCCCTTAACATGGGTTGCTGTGCGGACTGTCAACAACGCAGGTTACACTAGGCGTTCCAACCATGAGCAACTAATGGCTATCACATATCATCAGTCTCCGTATACCAGTAAAACGACATGTTTTGTGGTCATTTCCTGTAATTGGTTCAGATTACATTCTCACTCCTAACAAACAGCCCTTCAGTGTGTTTGGAACAGGACCAAGAGCAGCATTTTCAGCCCATCTCGGTGCAGTGATTTGGTGTGCACCGGGCTTCCAGTGCTATTGTTCTCAAGAGCGCAATTCAACTACTGCAAACGCACTTGGTGTGAATGCACCCTTATATGAAAAGGAATACCTTATTCTCAACGGCCAGCACGAGCAGGCAGCAAACTTCCACGAGTACAGCTCCGCTCTCTGATAAGGAGCTGAGGGTCTGGGACTTGTTGAGATCAGGACATGAGCTGGGACAGGGCGAGCCACCCGACTCCTGGGCTGATGAACAGAAAAACACACATGGTCAAATTTGATTACTGCAATTTTCTATTCTAGCCTCATGTGCGCTCACTACTTTAACCTGCCAGGCAGGGAGCCTCATGTGCGCTCACTACTTAAACCTGCCAGGCAGGGAGACACATGTGCGTTCACTACTTTAACCTGCCAGGCAGGGAGACACATCATGTGCGCTCACTACTTTAACCTGCCAGGCAGGGAGACACATCATGTGCGCTCACTACTTTAACCTGCCAGGCAGGGAGACACATCATGTGCGCTCACTACTTTAACCTGCCAGGCAGGGAGACACATGTGCGCTCACTACTTTAACCTGCCAGGCAGGGAGACACATGTGCGCTCACTACTTTAACCTGCCAGGCAGGGAGACACATGTGCGTTCACTACTTTAACCTGCCAGGCAGGGAGACACATGTGCGCTCACTACTTTAACCTGCCAGGCAGGGAGCCTCATGTGCGCTCACTACTTTAACCTGCCAGGCAGGGAGACACATGTGCGCTCACTACTTTAACCTGCCAGGCAGGGAGCCTCATGTGCGCTCACTACTTTAACCTGCCAGGCAGGGAGAGACCCTCATGTGCGCTCACTACTTTAACCTGCCAGGCAGGGAGACACATGTGCGCTCACTACTTTAACCTGCCAGGCAGGGAGCCTCATGTGCGCTCACTACTTTAACCTGCCAGGCAGGGAGAGACCCTCATGTGCGCTCACTACTTTAACCTGCCAGGCAGGGAGAGACCCTCATGTGCGCTCACTACTTTAACCTGCCAGGCAGGGAGAGACCCTCATGTGCGCTCACTACTTTAACCTGCCAGGCAGGGAGCCTCATGTGCGCTCACTACTTTAACCTGCCAGGCAGGGAGACACATGTGCACTCACTACTTTAACCTGCCAGGCAGGGAGCCTCATGTGCGCTCACTACTTTAACCTGCCAGGCAGGGAGCCTCATGTGCGTTCACTACTTTAACCTGCCAGGCAGGGAGACACATGTGCGCTCACTACTTTAACCTGCCAGGCAGGGAGACACATGTGCGCTCACTACTTTAACCTGCCAGGCAGGGAGACACATCATGTGCGCTCACTACTTTAACCTGCCAGGCAGGGAGACACATGTGCGCTCACTACTTTAACCTGCCAGGCAGGGAGACACAACATGTGCGCTCACTACTTTAACCTGCCAGGCAGGGAGACACATGTGCGCTCACTACTTTAACCTGCCAGGCAGGGAGACACAACATGTGCGCTCACTACTTTAACCTGCCAGGCAGGGAGACACAACATGTGCGCTCACTACTTTAACCTGCCAGGCAGGGAGAGACATTTTTCTCAATTAGTCGGCGCAACGATTCGAGGAACACCTACAGGAGAGTGTGAACTACGGTTGTCAAAAGTATCGATAGTATCATAAGTATCAATACTAAAGATTTGAAACGGATACAATACTCATTTGCATTTTTATTGATACCAGCGGTGCTTTCTCTTAAGGAAAAATCAAACATAGCACTGATCTTTGCCTCCCTATCATTGCCGGGTACCTGTACCTTCAACAAGCTACAAGTGTTCTGATAGGCTGATGACTACAGCAGGGATAATCTGCTGTGTAAATGCAAAGATTTAATGAGTTTTATCAGACCTAGATTATGGAGAAGCGTGCATCTGTCCGTCCATCGGTCTTCCTTTATTTTTATGCCTCTTGATGTGATGTGTTGTCAGTTGGTATCGAAAATGGTATCGAGTATCGATATTTTCGGTATTGAAGTTTAAAAACTCTAGTATCGCGACGTCGCTAGCGTGAAGCCCTCCCTGCATGTGTTACACTCTCCCGGAAAAAACTCCTTGCTGTCAAGTGGAAAGAAGCAGTTGGCAACTCCACATGCATTGGAAAAGACATGGTGGTCTACTAGACCTCCCCAGTTGACAGGGGTCACGTAAAGACTGGAACTGTGGAGCACATCGGAAACTGGCAACGACAAAATAGACATTTGGGAGATAATGGTGTGTGTGTGTGTGTGCGTGTGTGTGTGTGAGGTGTGGGGGTGGGGGGGTTCATAACGCTCAATGCTTGTTTTTGTTTTTTTCAAAACAAGTCACACTAACTCAAATAGGTTGTGTTTTGGTGACCTGTTATCCTGCGGTTTCACTTGCCTCTCCCCCCAACACGCACTTCTTTCAGCCCCCACAGGAACTTACGGCAGTATTTAGACCAGTGATACTCACCGCGAGGCTCTACAGCCAGATGCGGCTCCTTTATGGGTAAAAAATAAAACCCTAACCCTAATAAAGGGAGGAAAGGGACTTTTTTGGATTGTGGCTCTTTCAAATAATTTGTTTGTCATGTGGCTGCGAGTAGGGCAAGGTTGCATCCCACTGACTTAGGGAGAGAGAGTAAACTTGACCCCCCTCAGGCTAAGCTGGGTACCTGTTTTGAGCACCACAAGGTGCAGTGAGTCGTCCCTGATGTAGGAGACGGCAGCGATGTCGTGGATGGGCACTCTTAGGATGATGTCCTCTCCGTCGCGCCACACAAGCTTGATGTTGTACGCAGACAGGCTCACCACTGCATCCTGCTCCGACGTCAGCTGGCCCGCCAACTGATGCGACTTCTGGGAAACAGGGAGACCAAAGATGAGTTTAGTTTGAAAAACGCCATAAGATCTGTCAACTTTGAATTCCAATTCACCATAGATTACATAAACCATTTAAAAGTTCATCAATTGTATTGTTTGTTAAGATAGACTGGTTTGGTCAAGTTAAATCCCAGGGTTTTTCCTGGTTCAGAATGGGCCTTTGGGGCGTGACTACACACCTCAGTAATGCTTACTGTCGTGCGTAGCCTACATTTGTCTTTTGCGTTCGTGTCAGGGTTCCTGAACACAAAAATATATCAGTCATTGTCAGAAATTATGGAGCAAATAAAAGAAGCCACCTAAAAAGGGTACAAATGTGGGACTTTAACTTTGACAAAATGCTTGAATTTGAGTTAGTATGCAGTCAGGGTTGTCCTGAACTCAAATCATGTCATTTATATCAGGCGTTTGGGAGCGTGGCTTGGGCCTTTGGGGGTGGGCACCAAAGGTTTCTGGATGCAGGAAAAACCCTGAATCCTGTTATTCAGAGATGCTTACCCTCGCATTGTCAATGAGCTGCAGGACCTCTGTCCGACTTGATGGGTTCAGATATCCTGGAACTGATGTTAGCTGCCCCAAGTACTGACAAGACAGAAGAACATGTGCTCAATACTACCACTATAGCAACAAATGTATGTAAATAATTATATATGTATGTGTGTGTGTGTGTGTGTGTGTGTGCGTGTGCGTGTGCGTGTGTGTGTGTGTGTATATATATATATACATTATATATACACATACATATATACTGTATACATACATACATACGTACAGTACATACATAGATTATGCACAATAGTATAGAGGGGTTTGGTTTCTGCTAGTCATACTCACTTTGACCTCCTTCTCGATGTAGTCGTTGAGCAGGATGTCAGGGTCAATGCGGTGGTCCGGCTGGGAGAGGGAGAAGGTGTGGAGGGCCCTGCGCTCGGTGGTCTTCTCCTGGGCCTTCTTGTCCCTCCCCTTCTCTCCTTTCAGGAAGACACGCTTGAACGGAGACACGATACCAGGCTAATGGACCAAGAAGGAGACGCAGAGGAGTTCAGAGAAACATTTTTGCAACGACCCGTTAAAAAAATAAAAAATAAATCAAGAGAACATTTGAGACCAAGGTTGTGTGCGTAGCTTGCCTTATAAGACTCTAGTCTCTAAAGATAAATAACAAATTATCCTCTGCAACAGTATATCATTAGTTAATTTAGTTTGGCTACATGACTGTATCCTCTACAACAGTAAATCATTAGTTTGGCTACATGACTGTATCCTCTACAACAGTAAATCATTAGTTTGGCTACATGACTCTGTTCACGTCTATACACAGATGACATCTTGGGGTTGGCCAAAGAGGAAAGCAAAGCAATCCGCAATCCCCCTCCTTCCCCCCCCCTTTGTTTTCTATGTCTATAAAATTCCTTACACAGAACAACAAATGTTCATGTACTGTATAATATCCAAGTGTGCCTCTATTACTCTTCAAAATTGTAATAGTGATATAATCCTTAATTTGAGTATTAATGGTGATATCCATATGTTCCATGTCTGTACCCTTTATGTTCATGAGGACCGCAATGGAAATAAGCCTGAGGCTTTATTGTGTTTTTATCCTCGGTGACTGTCTGTCCTTGTATCTGTTCCCTGTGTATGTTGACATTCACCAAATAAAATCAATCAATCAATCAATCAACGCAGCTACAAGGTTAACCTCACCGAAAAACCAACAGCAAGAAACCTCTCTTTCCTCCATCAAACTGCTGTTGGCTGTGTGGACCGTATCCTACGCCTGGTCATTTCTGCTGACTCGGCTTCCCCTGACTGTGCTGCTGCTGCTAGCTCCTCCAGCTACCGCAAAACGGAGATGGATGGCCCCTCTTTCAGAGTGCAAATGTGCAGCAGACCATGTTACCCAATAATGTGTTGCCTGCATGTAACGATTAGCATGAACGGAACTAGAAGACGTTGTGAAACATTGCATTTGCGGTGGTGGTGAGAGGGTGGTGCGGTGGGTGGGAGGCCTTGACGCAGGGCAAAAAGATGGAGAATCGCACACAGACATCTAAATCAACAAAAACAATTTGAGCTGTGAGAGCTGGCTACCACACTGATGTCTCAACAATCTATTTCGCTTCCTCTTCTCAAAAATTCTCTACTTAGCCTACTTTAGAAGAACCTAATTTCTCAGTGCATAATATGGTCAATAAAAAACATTAAGTCACACACAATCTCTTGACACTGAACCACTGGATACGAGAGCCCAGAAGTGAGTCTAACAAAGACTTTGAGAAATGTCATTTCACCCATGATCTAAGGTCTACGCAGCACAAGAAGAAATTGTCATGTCAAAGAGATGCAGAAGCCTACCTCGTAATCCATGAACCCTCGCGCTGGAAGAGTCGTGTAGTCAAACGGCGAGCACACCGTTGCTGCTTGGCTCTGCGTAGCCACATACGTTCCTTCCCTCACACTGACTACACTTGTCACCTGTTGCCTCCACTCACTCACACACAGCCTTAGTGACAGTTGCCAACCGGTGACTGACATACAGGGTCAAACAGTCTGTGGGTATACACACACACACACACACACACACACACACACACGGGGGGGGGGCGTGAACCCCACAAGGAAGGGAAGTGTCCCTGACTTTCTATACTGAGGCACAAGAACAGGAAGGGGGCCACCCACCAACTTCCTGTGATGACACGAACGCTCATGCTTTGAATACTGTGGCCATAACACGTGAAAAACGACAACAGACATCTCATGACATTTTGCAAACTGCAATACAGAGGCACAAAGGAGAATTCAGAAGATCACATTTCTGATGTGAAGATTCCAAAGCATTGCACTTTATAGTGCCCAGAGCGCGAGACAACTTAAGACTCTTTCACACCTTGCCTATAATTTGGTATTCTATTTATTTCCAGTCCCGACACATGATCCCACACTTTAGACGACGCAGAATAGCACCACCTATGAGCGGCGCGGTGCATTATTTAGCAGCTCACAGCTTCAGGACTCTGGTAGAAGACGAGTGCATTAACATTTGATAGCCGCTCGTGGTGAAACGCGAGACTACGGCTCAGCACAGGTGGCCCACGGACATCACGGCGAACGGCCTCAAAATGAACGAGTTGAGTGCCACTTTTGTCAAGAGCTTGTCGTTTAATTCAAAGGAAGTGTAAGTGAGGAATGAGGAGGATCTAGCTCAGGGATACTCAACTTGCTTTGTCCCGGGGGCCACTTTTGCATAATGATGGGAGTCAAAGCAGACTAGCTGGGGAGCTATCAGCACGCACACCAGATAAAAAAGTTTTAGGTGCAAGGCAGGCACAGGAGTTTCCATAGAGTAGTAGAGAGAAGGAGCCAGCACTCAAAAATGTCCTTTGAAGGTTTTATTCTGTTTCAATCATTACAACGTACGCGTTTCAGCAAGAAGCCTTCGTCAGCGTTATGATAGGAGGCCAGGGGCCAGTTAATAAACATTCATATTTGTTCTGTACGGGAGGGGATTGTAGGTTTCTGGGGTGTCAGCCAGAGTTTAGTCTGAGAATTTTGTGCACACAGGATGGTTAGTTAGGTTAAAGGGATAGTTCGGTTTGTTTGAAGTGGGGTCCTATCAGCTAGTTCGATACACTACAGTAAGTCTGAAGTACTGTAGGTACAGTGTTCTGGAGGCTGGGCGCAGCCTGTAACGAGACCCGACACTCAGAGCAGCAGCCAAACCAGCTTTTTCTCTGTAAGTACGTGGGGTCAAGAACTCAAACGTAATTTAGCCACCTAAAACAACGGCCACCTAAACAAATCTATATCTGTGTACATGCACGCTCTATTTTGACAATTTTCAGCGCTTTACTTTGCCGCCAAACAGCAGTTTCATTCGGCACTGCTTTTTCTCCCAACCGTACAACTACCGTATTCCTCCGCTAAAAGAGCCGCAGCGCTGGATTACTCCGCAGATCAGCTGTTATTTTGGGTTACTTTATTTCTCCCAGGTTTGTTAGTGAAGACACAACAAATAGAATACACAAACGAAAATATGAGTGATTTTGATAGCGAGGATGATATGCCATTCACCTTGGTGACAAGAGGATGCAATTATGAACCAGAGAGAATACAGAAGAGGAACTTTTGCAGAGAGTGAACAGGCAGAAAGAGAGATGCGAGGAACTGCCTGCTGCCTAAATGCCGGGGTGCCCTGCAGACCTTTTTCACCATTCCCACCCAGGATAAATTGGGGAAAACGTCCCAGACCAGAGAGGCCAGGTGACTAGTTGTCTCTAAAGTAAGTCAGTGTTTTTTGTCTCTCTTCTAAGCCTTCCCGTTTTGTAAACCGCGGCTCTGTGCTATGTGCAGGCTTTACGGTAGTTGTACGGTTGGGAGAAAAAGCAGGGCCGAATGAAACTGCTGTTTGGCGGAAAAGTAAAGCGCTGAAAATGGTCAAAATAGAGCGTGCATGTACACAGATATCGATTTGTTTAGGTGGGCGTTGTTTTAGGTGGCTAAATTACGTTTTAGTTCTTGACCCCACGTACTTACAGAGAAAAAGCTGGTTTGGCTGCTGCTCTGAGTGTCGGGTCTCGTTACACGCTGCGCCCCCAGCCTCCAGAACACTGTACCTACTTCAGTTAGTGTATCGAACTAGCTGATAGGACCCCACTTCAAACAAACCGAACTATCCCTTTAAGTTAGGTACATATAAGTGCCTGGGTAGCGAGCAGACGGCGGTATTTGACAATTTTAGCTGGAACTCAATCAAACTTGATTTAACATTAGTTTTCATTGTGAATTAGAAAATGTTCGGGGGGCCTCTCGTCTGCACCCTATCGCAGGCCGCATCAGGCCCCAGTTGCACAAAGCACCTTTAGGTTAAGATTTCCCTTAGAGTCAGAGTTAAGGTGTCCATAAAATAGAATTGGCTGCACAAAACACCCTTAAATCTTGTGCTTATGTTTTCCTTAAAATGTTTAACCTTATGGAGAAGATTTAAGAGTGTTTTGTTGTAAAGCCGATTCGATTTTATGGACATCTTAACTCTGACTCTAAGGGAACTCTTAAACTAAGGTGCTTTGTGCAACTGAGCCCGGGCCGCAAGTTGAGTATCACTGATCTAGCTTCTTCATGTGGTGGTGAGTGATGGTGGTGGTGTACCATTTGTACAAAGGCACAAGCAAAAACAGGAAGTTGCCTTCATGCTTTTGTTTTAACGATCTTCAAGTAAACAACAGCGGTGTGTCAGTGTGTATGAATGACAATCTAACTCTACAAATATGATCATGGTTGAATCAGTCCATTGGTTATGCATGAGCTGTGCACAGTGAAGCAGCAATGTTATAATAGTCATATAGCTTAAAGGAAGACCAATTTAAAGTCGAGCTGAAACCAAAAATGACTTTTCTTTTCTTTTAGTTCAAATACTTGGGTATGCAGTGCACCTATTTAATAATGTATGCAAAAAACAAAAATCACAAAAATCTAATTTCTTTAGTTTTTCACACTTTTTCACATCAAAAGTTCATTTTTCAAGATTTCATTGATAACAGTAATCTACAGTTTGCTGACGTCACCGGCTAGTACTATCAAATTTCTACCCCATTTCAACCAATCATATCACGACATGGCAGCTGTCAATCAAATCTCATTGATCAATCATTATCATTTCAGGATACTTTTCTCTTCCAAAAGAAAGAGAAAATGGCGCCTAGTGCCTGTCATCTGGCAGAATTCCTATCCCATAAACTTAGTAACTAAAAAACAAAAAGGGCAATGTCTAAGAATGCAAAGAAATGTAACTGGCTCGTTAAAACGCGCATTCCAGGAATATCATATTTACAGAAATAGCGATAAAAGCGCACGCTTGAGAGCCTGATTGTCAGGGGTCGCCCCTCGGAGATTCCAGGGGGGTGGGCAGCACCCATGCATCGGATTGTCCGCTCGCTCTGCACAAAGCAGCTGGCTGCCTGGTACTCCGCGGATCCCACTCGCGTAGCACGACAACACGCTGAATCCCACTCGATTTGGGGGTGGAACACGCCATGATTGGCCAATGCCAAAGCCAGTCCCCAGAATTGTCAAATCAAATCATCGACACCCGGCATTGTGCGGCTTATGGTCTGCCTCTCAACACTGTCATCTCAGACAAGATTTGTTTGAGTCTCCGACGCTCGCGCTATTGCATTCGCCTCTGGTTCACTTCGACTTTAAGCCTTTTTTCGCCTTCCAGACTCCCCAAACCTAGCCTGGGTATCAGGATACTTTTAAGCAAGCTCCCCCAAAGCTAGGCTACAGTATTCTAAAAATGAGCATTAGGAAAGTACAGGTCTAATGTTATCATAGGGGTCTGAGATGGCATTTGAACCTACAGTATGTGACAGGTGATTTTATTTGGGACGCCAAATAAATTTGCAGAATTTTTTCCATAGTCCTTAAAATGTATTATATCTTAAAATATCGGTTTGTTTTACGGATGAGAGAAAAACAGGGGCCTTAACTCTCTTCCCAGAGAGATGTATCAATAAATATTCCTCATGTTGTATCATTGCAACATATTTGAATAAGAACTCCAGATTTCTATTATTTTCATTCTATGACAAACACACGTCAACTGACCTCGCACATCAGCAATGTTCCAATTAAGTCTTTTCTCAAGTCTGTTTTATTAAAGACAATCGGCCACGCTCCCCTGGGCTTTCCTCCATATATAACCCCCCACTAAAAACATGCAGAAGATCACCATCTGACCAGCAGCGGTTGGAAGAAGTTGGTCGCCGGGTGCTTCACTGCAGCTGCCCACCGCTCCTGGCCTGACCAGGGAGGAGGATGAGCCAGGATGGGTCAAACCACGCAGAGGACAAATTTCATGTCGCCTCCAATTGCATGTGTGTGTGTGTACTGGCTGCCGCGCACGTGTGTGCATGCAAGGTGGTGTGTCATCTGTGACAAAAATAGAGAGGGTTTGTCAGTCTGCGCGGTTTGGTCACAGAGTTTACCCATTTAAAATGGTCAGGAACGTTCATTTATGCACAAATTCGCTCTTCTCATGATTTATAGATTTTATAATATAAGACCTATTGTGAATTGGGTTTGCGATAGTTTGTCAATTTAAAAAAGTGGGTTGACACGGGACACTGCTACTCTATGCAGGGAATACTGAGCCAAATGCTATTCAATATCACCACCAAGTGGAATAATTAAGAACTGTACATTGCTAACTGCTTCCTACCCAGCACTGATCACCTCCCTCTCTTTATTTATTCTACCATCATCATCACCCAACACAACGAAAACATTAGCAACGAAGGGTAAATCAGCATTTTTACTTTTCTATTTTTCATGTTAATTAGCACTAAGCTGAGTAAGGTGGAATGGGAAAAACAATGATTTTCGCCACCATGCAAAGTAGACTTGACTTTCAGAAAAGCTGAATTGCTGCTGGCCCACAGTCTGAACAAACATGAAAAGAAAGTTTCAGTCTGTGAGTGTGGCCACGACCAGACAACCTGACAAAGTGCTTAGTTCTAAAATACAGAGTCTAGCTGGCTGGCTAGTCTGGCTCATTGGCTTATCAACAACACCAGTACAAACTAAAGTCAATCTGGCTGGGCCTGGCACATACTTGCTTGCCACAAAAAAACTTGTAAGCAGGAGACACTATCACTTCATTTCCTTCCACACCATGAGAAGGAGGCATTATGAGAACTAACACCAGTGGCCTTAATATGGGATATAAACAACTGAAGAACAACACATAAATGGTAGCCTAGATGTCAGCCTCAGACACCTCAGTTCCTGCCATGGTATCAGACAGGCAGTGAACGAGACTGTCAACGTCACATCCCGCCTAGCTGTGGTGACTGGTGAGCCCTGCCCTTCATTCTCCTCCAGAGCCCACCGGAGGAGGCACAGAGGGAAAATATAGCCTAGCTTTCCCCTTCCATGAGTGACATGATGACCGCTGCCTGTGACAGCTGGTGGTGAGCAGACAAGTCTACAGCCTGCCCATTAGTGAGTGTATGACACCAGGAAGCCTGGATGTGCTTACCTTTATGAGAGAAACGCCACCCTTCTACAGCATCATCTTAATACTCTAATAACCTCGCAAAAGATACATTGGTGGTCTCAAATTACTAGAGCTTTCACTTGTGTAACAGACATATAACACATAACGCTAGCGCAGTTCAAAGCAAAGAGTTTAACAAACTGGCGTTGTGCAGTAACGTTAGATTACTGAGAAATAAAGATTTGTTCAAGCCCCAACGTTAATTAAGTTGACAGAAAGCGGTTAACTTAATTGGAAATAACTCATTTGGTCTTATTTAGGCTCAATCTGTAGTAGTGTTTCATCATTTCCGATTGGTGGCGCTTAACGTAATTATATATTAATTATTTTTTAATGAAGTGAGTACACGTTAGCCAACGTATCACTGTAACGTTAGTAACTTACCACCAGTACCCGTTAAACTTTATTTACTGTTATCTACACATAGCGTTAGTGTTAGCTAAGCTAGCAGCAATCTGTGTAAAGGTCCAGAAGAGAGGTACCGTAGCAAAAGGCTAACTGTTAGCTGGTTGGTGAGTGAGTGGACACTGTGTTAGCATGCTAGCCAGCCATCATGCAGACTGGCTAGCATGTTGTTGTTGTTTTGTTTTCCCCAACTTACCTTTTTAACTTTTTTCACATCATCCTCCATTTCTATTTAAGTATCCTCTTCTTCATATTCAGTTCTGCGTTGGGGTATATCGAGGATACAGGACATAACTGGCGAAGCTCCTAACCGGTACAAAGGCTGGCTCTAATAGTTATCTGACAGTAGTTTAGTTAGCTTGCTTGCTAGCTTAGATTAGCATTAACGTTAGTAAAGTAATGCCCAAATTTGATCTTATAACGAAACGCCATCCCCACATTCCTCAGCGACAGGGAACAACACCCTCGTGTCTTCAATGCGAAAGGGTTATGCTTACGTACACCAGCGAAATATCTACTCTACTAAGAAAACAAACTCAGACAAAACAGCCAAAACTTTTCAATCCTGCCGCCATTTTGGGCGTTGAACTGTGGTCCAGCAGCGGTCCAGCATGCTTTGCACAGCAAAGCAGCTACCAAGAAAAGTGAGAGGTGGTTATTACTGCTTTGATTTTACACGATATCTCAACCTAAAACGCACGCACACAGTAGTACTGTTCTAATAATAACATATTAATTGCTTATCAATTTTGTGGCCTAAAATTAAGGATGAATTAATTCATTCAGTGAAAGTTCTCATAGTTGACCTGAATTTGTGGAACAATGCCGCCCCCATCTGGCGGAGTCAGGTTAATAAGACATGGTGGCCTGAATCTGAGTGGACATCAAACAAGGTGGATCCAGTACCTTTTTCATTTAGTTTCGCTCACTTTGAGGCGAGCAATGATCAAGACAAAGCTGAAATTCCTTCAACGTACCACAGAAAACTGATGCTCATGTCACTCACATTTCATTAAGTAAAGCAGTCTGACTGGCTGTAAAGCACTTATCATTTACATTGCAAATTAGTTATTGGTTATATATTTATCCTGGGTAATCACATTGAGATTTCCAGTACAACCACAGTCTGATCAGCTGGCCACTGAGCAGCTCCAATGGAGCAGTAACGGTTAAGGGCCTAATAACTCAAGGGCCCGCACCTCAGTGGTGGTAATGAGGGAGGGGCAAGCACTGCCTTTTCTTTGATTGATTGATTAATTTTCTTTCCCCATCAGGGTGATAGGGGTTTCAATTATTATGAGCTAGCCTACTATGGGTTTTTCATTATTGTCATGTGCATCTTTAAAGGCCTGCATGGGCCTAGTTCAAATTGTTTCCCTGTTAACAGCTATAGCTAATAGCTAGTTATTTTTTCAATATAGTAGTAAAATACTTTTTCACTCTCACATGAAATAACTGAGCTAATAACTACATCTGTTTTTGAAGCTGTCATTTTATTATTAGTGAATTTGGTGCAAAATGGACCAACATCTGATTTATACTGTGATATTATGTTCCCATTCCATTCTGTGACTTGCAGGAGCCTGGTGGGTGGGGTCGTGTTAAGGCTGATTGAGTGCTTATGGGCCCAGTGTAGGCCACTCCCTGTAACCTTCAGAGTCTCTCCTTCTCAAACGGTGCGTGCACCTTTTGTCATATTTTCCCTTACTATTAATAAAATATAAGTTTTACTTTGGCATATGAGTCCTCCACATACTTTCTTGAGCCGGGTTGTAACATCATCTTTTATCTTTTATTCAGTTAAGCTATAGCTAGGTCACCAGTGCAAGTGTTAAGAAATCACCACCAATCACACTATATCCCCAAACATATTTATAATTGTTTAAAATATATTACAATACTTAATATGAGATATTTAGTGTATTAATAATTCCACTAGAGAGATAAAATACAAGTGTTTATTAAATGTTGGTAGAAATGGGAGCATGACACCCCCCCCCACCCATTTTGAACTAGAAATGCCTCACAATTTGTATGGATTAAGTGATTTTGCATGCATTGTTTTTTTTTTATCGTTTCTTTGCTAAATACAAAAGACTGCAAGTTTAAAAAAAAAAAATGTCACCCATCTTTAAGTATTTTTCCAGTCAGCAAATTTGACTTCCTGCAAAACTCTACAATGACTCAATGCTTAGCAAAATTATTTCAACCCTGTATATTTCCTGGATTGGAATACATTAAAATAATAACATCAGTATTTTTGACATGTGGATACTATTGATAGGACACCAAATTTGTTGAGCTTATCTGAGGATCTGAGAATGTACATCGGGGGGACCACAGAAAAACATAATTGATAAAAATTACATTTTGTGTGGAGAACCCTCCTCCTCACAGACCAGATTAAAGACATTTGACCCAAAATGCTGCAATTAATTATCCTATAATAAGAATGTGAAGGTTGTCTGTGAGTGAGTGAGCAGAATTGTTTTGGGCCACAGCTATGCCATTTTACATGCAATCATGCTGAATCTTTCAGAAAGTGTAAAGAGCACCCCTGCAGGTGACCTAACAAAGCCGGATTTTTGAATTAGGTAATTAGGGCTGACTAAATGGGTAACAATGGCTAATTAGTGGGCCAAATGAGTCAACACAGGTTCAGCACCATGGAGAGCACCGTTCGTTAGAGCTCACCAGAGGAGCAAAGCTGGGCCAAGTTGGAATCAGCCAGGGAAGAAGTGCAGTATGAAACCCTCTGGGAAGCGAGAGGAGAGGCTGCATGCCAACTCTGTGAGCGAGCTAGGCCTGATTAAATGGCCAGTCACACAGCGACGGTATTTTGCTAATATACTAAAATCATGGAATCGTTAGGCCCATTCAGTCAACTTCTGGTTGATGCCCCTGGTGGCTAGTTTTAAGATGAATTTGTCTATTTGTGACAGTCAGGAGGCCTAACTATAAAGATTATAATAATTCACATTTTATCGATATGCTGTCTGCAGACCAGACATTGTGCTTTTGTCCACCCATGTCTGATGGGCAACAGTACTTGTACTAATCATCACAGGCTGTTGCGAATGTCAAGACATGTACTGTAAAACATAGTAAGACACATTCAATAAATCCTTCAGATCTGCTGTTATAGCTGGGATAATGTCTCATAAGTGTGTAGGTAGGCCTACGTCATACATCACATCATATACATATACCCTTGCAGACTGTATAGCCACTGTTGGTCTGAGAAAATGTGAAACGTGCATGTGAATACAGTACTGGTATATTTTGCACTTTCAAATACTATATTTATTTTTCTCTTCTGGGATGAACAGTCTGATATATTAATCTACAGTAAGGCTTAACATTACATTTTTCGGCATAATATTTCTCTTTTCATCTAAAAACCAAAACATACAAAAAGAACTGTAGCACCATATGTTATTAATAATATTCATATTGTTCCCAAAAATAGGGGGTAGGTACAATACTGGACATCAGTTTTGCTTCTTTTCTTTTTTTTAAGAACGGGGATTCCATGAAACAATTTACTTACATTTTATATTTAACAACAACAAAGAAATCATTCCTTATATTATATGTTCTCAATCACAACATAGGTTGTATGAGCACACTTTCATAGAGATTGCTACAGATTGTAGCAAATTGTTTGCTTACTGGCATTGTGCCAACTTTTGGAATACCCCAGATAAATCATATAGCCTAGGGAGTATCCTGATAGATTTGTGAAATACACCAACAAGCTAACACAATCTAGAAATTGATTGAATATTTAACAAAGCAAGATTTCCCAACACCTTTGATAACAATTTCAAAAATCAGCAGCAATTAATATGACAACCATAGTCGCTTCATTGGAATATCAAATCCATTTTTTAAACAAAATATTACAGCCCATTCTACAGTAACAACAAAAATAGATAGACACAGGTTAAGGACATAGAGATGACAGGAATTTACAACACAGCAATCACGTTCTATACTTTTTACCCAAGTTCCATTATCAGAAGTACGTTTGTGCTCCTTGGCATGTGCCAAAATGATGCATTTTTGTCATTTGCCAGTTTCATTCTCTCAGAAAAAAAATAAAATAATAATAAAAAATCCTAGTGCAGATTGAATCATAGAAAAACTAAAAATCTATGCTGAAACCATCATGATAAATATTACATGAACGTAGAATAACTGTTGTTATTGTGCGGATTGGAAAATCAAGGTGGCACCATTGAGAGTTGAGTTCTGCTGTAAACTGTGTTGAGGTGCTAGTTCCCGAGCATTGTGAGTCTGCAAGTTTTTGGAAGCAGGGATCTCTCAGTCAACCGGAAGGCCATGCTCTTAGAAAGCCACAAGGTGGAGCTGTGCAGTCCACAGATAATGATAGCACCTTGTAGATGTATTTATTCAGCACCAGGTTATAAACAAAAAAGTAAAAGGAGGGAGAAAATGCACCGTTGTATCATCTGAGCATACTGCTCCAAATGGTCATGACACAAAGTTTCAGACTTTAACCAAGTCAAACACCACAATGGCCTGCTGCTTCACATTAACGCAGAAATCTGAGGGGCCATTGTGCAGTAGAGAGCACTTACATGCTAAATGTCGAGGGTCACCTCACATGAGTTCTAAAGGCATGCTGGGAGGTGGCGTGAAAACCAGGAAATGAGGTAATTCAAGAGTGAATCAGTGATTGGGCCTGTTTCAAATATATCATTCCATTGTAAGAAGATGCAACATAACTGATATTTTTGCGCATTTTGTCATCATCGACTTCTTCCATGTTTTTTTTCTTTTCTTTTTTCTCCCACCCCCCTCCCCCTCCCCAACTGCAGGCATTATTCATTTGGCTAGAAGATGTATTGTTCACATGACAAACGACACAGAAAGTTTTACGTCTTGGCACTACAAATCATTCATCTTTGCAAGACAGAAGATGTAAAGGCATAGACAAAAGTACATAACAATCATAGACCAAATTGTTCAGTATCGTCGTGGCTGTCATCTATCATGACTATCAATCAAACAATCCAAACCCCTTGGTTTTAGCTTGCTTCAAACATAAGAAGGATGTGGAAGCCTACAGAAGACGCTCAGTATTGCCTTACTTCCTTCTCTTCTTGAGGAACCAGTATGGGTTTCACACGACAATACCCATCACTTGGTCCTCTCACATTCTGCAATTAGCTCCAACGTTGTAACTCAAAACAGTGCGGTCCTTTCGATGGTTTGGAAAACTTGGATGAAACCTTTGAGACTAAGTAGCATCTTTGATCGAGGTCTACGCTGAATTTGTGATAGAATCTAGAACTTGGCTTGATCTGGGTTGGGGAGAACAGACAAGGGATAACGTCGTTTGGTGCGGTCATCTTGGTTAGTGTGCTGGCGCATGAAACAAGCAAAGAAAGACATGGACATGGTTGTTTGTGGACCTGGCTGCCGTGGCTGGATGGAAGCACCCAAAGGAACAAGGCACAACAAGGAGTGCGAAGGAAACGCTCGCTGTTCAAACGCTCTTGCTGTGTGTTGTGGCTATTGAGGGATGTGGAGCTGGGCAGGTAACGTGACGGAAGGAATTCTCTGTAGAGGATTTGCTTGTGACCTTGTGTATGGCATAACGTCTGGCAGGCTGAATACTATACTGTACAGTATAGGAAACAGCTGCCACTCACTCTCTTGTGTAGCTTAGCTTGAAAATCTTATCTTGAGAAAACAGGAGTACTTATGGGGGGGGGGGTCCTCTCCTTATCTGGCTTCTGTTATTGGATATATGGCAAAAATGATGACTGTACTGTAGAAATGTGTAAAATATATGCCATAAAATTGGTGGACAAATCAAGTGACGTGGTCAAGACCCAGACTTACACCTAGACGTTTTGTAGACTTAGTTCAGTTGAAATCGGCGGAATTAAAATGAGAGTTATGCAACGCAGGAATGCTCTATGCTATGTGACATTAAGCACCACTCGATGAAATGCAATAGAGTAGTAGAACATGATCTTGCTTGTGACGCCAATATAAATACACGCTATATAATACACGCTATATACAGTAATACCGTAGTGGCACACAAAAAAAGAATGAATCACAGTGTATCTGCACCTGATTTTGACACGTGTCCATGTCTGAGAAAGATCAGTGGTATTCAGAAAGGATGCACCCAATGCCAGGCAGCCAACTACCACAAAAAACCTGCCCCCCCTCCCCCCCCCCCAAATAATGACATGTAAGAATGAGTCATCTCTCACAGGGAAAGAACATGTGCAAACTATCATTTAGTGGTGCTATCCCAGCCGACTGGAGTGGTCCAGGATGCAATGTGGTGAGGACTAAATGGAGACCCTTGAGGACATGCCTGGGGATGTGAACTGCATTGAGACACCCCTGAGTCAGCTGGTTCAGTGGTCTTATTTGTTGGTCCTGAGGAACCCCTGTATTGGCTGTTTACTTTAGCTTAACTTTTTTTGTTTAGTTTGACAATACTATTAATTAATTGTTCATTCATTCGTTGACTAACTACGAACATGGCTGTTCATTCACTACGACAGAGAGGAACTACTCTGAGTGCTATGGTAAACAAGGAACAAGTTGGTTGTTTTGCATACGCATGTATCTCTGTACAGATGGTGTGTTTGGATGTTATGCTCCACTCAAGCTGACCCAACAGTTCTCAATGACTCAGGGCTGAACATCGCTTCGCGGGACCCTGGATGTTGAAGCTCTTAGCTATGGCAGTGTACCTCATTGCATGTTCTCATATCAGGCTCTCCACTTGTTCAGCCTCAACCCCCGCCGTTTGTTCAGTTACCAGAGAGTGCGTGTTTCACGGGGATGTCCCAAAGCCCGCCACGGGCGAGAGACGGGTGAGAGGGCGGAGCAGCAACCAGGGCTGGAGCGGAACAATCGGCGAGAGAACAGATAGCTGTGAGAGAGGGCAGAGGAGGCACACAGACAAGCACAGACCAAAGTAAAACACACACACACACACACACACACACACACACCGACATGCAAACATACTTAGATCCCCAACCAATATACGGTAGGCCGTACAGTACATGCTGACATGTAAACGCACGTCTTCCTCACACAAGCGCACAAAGAGAAACACGCATAACTCCACTCGTGCCCTTTCGCAGAATCTGTCCTCATGTTCGTTTCCAACCCTGGCAAAGACCCCCTCACCCCTTTAGCCTGGCCCCACGTGGCGTCTGCTTTTTTACAGTACGATGTTAGCAGGCACATGGCGCCGCAGCTAAGCGGAGAGCCAGGGAGCCAGGAAAAGGAACCTCCATGTTGTGGTGGGCTGTTGGGCATCCCTTGTTGGGTGCATTTTGTATTAATGCCTCACACTAAAGTCATGCCAAACACTACAATGTAAAAAACACACATTACTGTATATATTCAGATGAATCATCGAGGAAAGAGATAAAATCGAAGTATGAAATGCATTCATTTTTCTCATGACTTATTCAGTAGCCCTCTCTGGAATTTTTAGTCAAGCTCCTTTGACATTGAAGGCATCCCCCGCACCTATGGGTGAATACAGTGGTCAACCTCATGGGCATCTGTGGGCATAGCGCCCCGCAGATTCAGTTGGGAGATATACTGTACTGTGTAATTGCTGCACGGCAGGCCTACAGATGGTGAGCCGTTTGCATTGCCTTTATCTACTGGCCCGAAGGGGGCAAAGAAATAGGGCAGACAGTCCTGTTATTAGACATTTGGCTTTGTTTAAACTGCACGAGCACGTGTGTTATTGGACATGTGATTTGGCTTTGTTTACACTGCACAAGCATATGTGCCAGAACAGTCGCCCTGTGCACCTATTATGTAAGAGCCTCTTTGAGGGTACACTGATTTGGAGAAGTATACCTTTAACACTGCAATATGTTTTGTGATGTAAAAAAAAGTACGTTCTGGCAAAATATAGTTATGTCAATGAGTATAAATGTGGGACACGAATATGCACTGAAGTATAATAGCATATTAATATCTTCTCAGATTTGTCATGTCCCCCCCCCCCCCCCCCAACAAGAAGTTATGACAAGTCTTTGCACCCAATAAGCATATAGTATAATCAACCTAAAACCTTCATCCAAAAGAAAGAGGAACAGGGCGGGTGAGATAGGGAACTTTCTAGGATTCAGAAGGGAATGGTGGAGGACTTCTTAAAGGCCGTCTTTGCACTCGACAAAACAATTGTGCAAGTGTGTTCGCTTCAACACGCAATGTACTCTCCTCCTCCTCCTAACTAAACTCATACAATCTTTAAAAAAGCTATTTGGAATGTTTTGCTATGATTTCTTATTTGATAATTCACCCCCCCACCCCCAAACCCCCTCAAAGTGGTAACTTATAAAGCTTTGTGCTCTTTTCCACTCTATTCTACTTTCCATTTGCTTGTTTATTTGGGATGGAAAGACAGATAGAATAGTGTTTTGTCACCTCAAGAGGTTACTTCTCTGTTCCCAATATTTTGTGCTGTCACATCTAAGGGTAGTCGAAATGACCAAATAAGGCATGCGATTAGAGCTTACCACCAGCAGAGGGCAGTCTGCATTGTAAAAATCGAATATAGGGTGGAACTGATTGAAGGTCAGTGTGCTTCTTTTTCATCCAGACATGATACGATTACGATTTAGGATTCTCAACAGAAATAGTACAGCTAGAATACACTTGAGCCACGTGATGTAAGAGCCATTTCTAATCATCTCTGATTACGTTCATTTTTGTCATTATCCTCATGTAGTAATTTCAGTGCTTTGTCAGTCGTGGCCTAAGGACTTGGTAAACAGTATCATACATTTCAGTGATTTACATAAGGAATGGCAGTAAATGTTGGGATGTGCAAAGACCTGCCACCTCTGGGACCCCCCTCCATCATTCCCGTCAGGCTTTGCGCCAGTCCCATGTCACAGGGACATAGAGTATGCCCTTCACAAGTATTCACAGGTTGAATCACCAAGACAGTATATAATGCATTAAACACATTTCATAATGAAACATCCATACCTTATCTACACACTCACACAGAACCCTCCTCTCTTCATAGAGGAGTTTATTAGACTTTTGTATATGTCACATATATGTTCATAATTTTTCTCTGTACTGTTTTTCCCCAAAAATAAAGCCTGACCGTGTGTTTATAGACTTGTCTTGACAGGTTTTCGGTTGACAAAACACACGTCTCCTGCAGGAAAATTGAATGGTCGTGACGGAGGGAGAGAACGGAGTGTCAGGTGGAAAGAGATATCCAGAAAGTAAGAAGAGAGGAATGACAGGGAGAGAAAAGGTGTGTATCTTTGTGTGTGTAAGAGTGGGTTGAGAAACCTGTGGGAGAGAATGCCTTCAGAGGGACGACTCGTACTGCAGGAGTTCATAAAGAAGCGGACCGTCCCTATACCTGATGCCCACCGCGTTAGGGCTAATGTACTGCAGCACATTTATGGTCCTACGCAGGCGCCGATCCACAAAGTGTGCATCCCAGGCTGGGTAGCGCTTTCTGGGCATGTCTATCTTGATGAGGGGCCCCTCAGGCCGGACGGGCCTGCCGGCCACGTCCACGGGCTCTGTGGACCTCACCTGGAAAACGGGAAGGCAGGTGTCCGTGGGTGTTTCGTCTGACTCCACGTATTCCCCCGCCAGGCCCCGCGTGGGCGTGGCCTGGGAGCCACGAGGGCCCGGTGTGGGGGCCATGGGCTCGGCCTCGGGGGGTAGCGGAAGGCCCCACAGCAGCTCAGCACAGCAGGAGCTGGCCAGCACTCTCAGCCGGGGGCCCATGGGGTGCAGCACCCCGTAATAAAGAACCATACAGGCCACACCTGAGGCAAAGCACAGGAAGACGCCGCAGAGGGCAGAGGAGGCATAGGCGTCAGTGGTGGCCGGGTCGCGATAGGCATACCAAAGGGTGCTGAGGATGGCGTTCTCTAGCAGTACCACCGTGTAATAGGCCACCATTCGGTACCGCGTCCGACCCGCGCGCACGTTGAACCAGCAGAAGACGTAGACCACGCCGACCACCATGTTGAACAGCACCTCCTCCCACTTGGACATGCAGAAGTCGGTGCCGCCATGGATGACCCAGAAAGCCATGGCGCACCAGTGGAGCACCACAAAAATGCCAAAGTAGATGTGGAAAACGGAGGCAAATAGGGCAAAGGAGAGCACCCGCGAGGAGATGGTAAAGAGGCGCCAAAAGAGATGCACCAGAGCGCCTCGGTAACTCATGCTCTTCTCGTCGTCACGTGAGTCACGCAGGAGTTTATGGTAAGAGGCTAGCACCCAGGCCAGGGACAGGAGGGAGGACATGGCAGAGACACCTACAGATAGAGAGAGAGTAGAAGAGAAGAGAAGAGAGAAAGAGTTTAAGTATAGCACGTTAAAGAGTTTATGGAGAGCAAAAATAATATTGATAGACGGTGGAAGAAAAGATCTAATTTAACTTAAAAAATAACGCATGTAATCATAACTATGACCAAGGTTTTGCCTAATTCTGCTTTTGCATCAGTCTCAGTAAGAGTCTTTGACATCTTATCGGCACTGTCCTCCTTACTGTTAATTAATGGGACTAGAGGCTTGTAGTCTGTGATTAGCCTGAATCCATCTATGTCCACCAGATACCCTGTCTGTCATGCCCCGACTCCCGCAAAGCAGGGATTTATATTGTACGTGGTTTCTGTCTCCGTTCATCTCCTGGCACAGTATGTGAGGGGTTTCTAGCTCTTTCTATGTGGTTGTAGTAGTAAGGACACCTCTGTTTCCATAGCTGCTGGCATCCAGTGACACAGCTCTCTCTCTCTCTCTCTCTCTCAGGGTCATAGTGTACCAGGACAGATGATGTGGCCAGTGCTCCTTCCAGCGTTTGTAATGGCTGTTGCTGTGGCTGGTCCCATGCCCACACATCATGTCTTTCCTCTCAGCAGGTCATACAGACCCACTGATGACAGTTCTGCTGTGTACTTGCCCATGTAGCTTATCATCCCAAGGGCTCGTTGGCGCTTGTGCACATTAGTAGCCTCCTGTCGGCCGCTGATAGCCTGTACCTTGACTGGGTCGCTGCTCATTCTTCGTGCGTCAACAATGTGGCCCGGGCAGGTACTGCAGCTCCGACTGCCTGAACACACACTTGATCAACATGGTCCGCAGGCTACTATCTAACGCTAGCTTTGATCTGACAAAGCCATCTTTGGTTTGGTTGGAGTACTTAGACGGTCTTTAGGTTTGTGACAGTTACGACTGATTCTGCACTTGACGTATGTCCTATATGTAGAATGATAGACCCTTTTCACGGGGGTCATTTTGTGTCGAAAAGGCAGAATAAACACAGGTGCAAGCAAAACACAAATGAGCGAGGGTTTCCAACTTACAATCATAGAAGTTGGAAACCCTCATTAATGCTTTGCTTGCACCTGTGTTTACCCTGCTTTTTCGACACAAAATGGCCCCCGTGAGAAGGTCTATTGTCACAGCACTACCCGCTGACCACCGTTACTTACACATGTTCTCCGAGTGACCTCTTTTCCTGCATCTTCTGCATTCTGACTGAGCATTTGGCTGGATCCCTGTGCTTACTTTCGCCTCATCTTCCACACTCGTTGCTCACAGAGTCCTCACACTTCCTTTCGCCACATCGGTCATTGGTCATCTCTTGCTCGTTGTCGCTCATTGCCAGTGGGACACCTCTTACATGCTGCTTGGTCCTCCTGAAGGGCTTATCTGCTGAGCAAGGTCCTCTGCTTGCCGCACCACCTGCACAGCCGTCTCCAGGGTAAGCCTAGGCCAGTCATCAGCTGCGGTATCCTATCCTCGAGAGCTCCGTCTCTCAGATTCCCCCTCCCAGCCTGTCCCTGGTGTATTCATTTTTTCTTTCTCCAAAGTCACATTTCTCACTCAACTCATTGCACGAGTACATTCTAATATAAGAATCTTCTGTATCTTTTCTGCCTTTGTTATGCACTGGTAGAAATACACAGATGATGTTTTTCTTTGGTACAAAGTATTAATTTAACTTACTTACTGTAACACTGTGTAATATAGTCATTTTCGTCTTCTTCCTCCCCAAAGTTGAAGGACTTCCAAATATTTTCTGCTTCGTTGCCCCTGGCATATGTAAGTGTGTACCATGAACTTCACCCACTTTCTCATTATCTCCGCCAGGCGAATGCCATCAGCCTGGATATTATTGGAAATTTGGGAATGTACAATTGCTGTACTTGGGCTTGATACCATAAGTTGTTATTAATTTATATTCACAAGTAAAACAGGTGGCGAGCTTGAAACTAGCATGAACACAGCTACTTTCTACTTTACCTGAAGGATGACTAATTGATTTGCCAAATTAAAATGTGTGGGTGTGTATCAAATAACTATTAGTGAAACATCATTGATATGCATCAATAGCCTCTCTCACCCCTGAATTATAGTGTGATCTTGACTTGGCTGGCAGTCCACAGTAATCACATGTATCTCAGTCAAAGCAAATTATCACATTCTTGAAGAGCGTTGTCATGATCATACTCAAGTGGGTTATTCAGACACAGCAGTCTCCAATTGGTACACCAATTTGGTTTTCTTATGAAATGTATGGTAGGAGAGACAGCAGATATGTCAATGCAGTAACCTGCAGAATGAAAAATGACGGAGCATTATCTATAGAGCAGCAGCATAGTGCCCCTCAGCAAATGTATTGGTGGTATTTCTATAGACACCCAGATAGCGAAGGGTATCACTTGTGATCATGGAATTTCCTTCCCCAGGGAAACATATTGCATGGGGAAATTGGAATTGTAAAGTAGGTTTCAATACGAGGGGTGATGAATGTTGGAGATTTTAAGATATTGGTTGACAATATTGCACATACAGATACAAAAAAAAGTGTCATGTGAAAATTGATTAATTTGGTAGGTATAATATACGGAAGCATCTTGACATCCAAAGTTGACAACACCAACAAAGACAAATGTATGTTAAAAAATAAAAAATACAGAGATGTGGGTTGACCTTAAATACATTAAAAGCAAAAAAAACAAAACAGACTGAAGTGGTCCCAGTATAGAGCCTGAGGGAACTCCTTACACTGCAGCCGCTCAGCCCTGTTGCTCTGGATCATGATGCAGAGCTGCAGCACCAGCTGAGGGGCACTTTCTAAGAAGGTCTCTAGCAGCCGCAGCATGTTGACATCGGCATATTCATACATCATAGCCCAGTAAAAACGCCGCTGGTTCTCCTTCTGCCGGTGACTTTGTATGCCAAGGTACATGGTGCGTATGTACCTGAAAAGAGAGAAAGGATGGATAGTTAGACATAGCATAGCATAAATGACCTTCTGTTGTCTTATATTACGTGCCCTTTTCTGTAATAGATCTCTGATAAAGAAGGCATGAGAGCACTTTGAGACATCATGCGTCTATGCAGACATGTCTGTGGCTAGCAAAGCACATGATTACATTTGGACACTAGGGGGCATACTTAGCTACAGCCTTTAATGTACAGTAAAAATGCATACTTCTGCATTCCTGAGGAGTTTATCATTGTTTCATCATTATTGAGTTGATCATTGTACATGTTTTATGTATGTAAGTATGTACGTATGTATGTCTGTCTGACTGTGTGTTTGTATGTATGAATAACTACATTTTTTTTTTTGGATAACTATATAGTTACATTATTGAATACTATGTATGGGATAGTGTATATATGACAACAATTATTGTCATATATATACATAATTGTTATGTATTACTATATGACTAGTGTTTTATGTATGTATGTGTATGTGTGTATGTATGTACATATACATATATATATATATATATATATATATATATATATATATATATATATATATATATATATATATATATATATATATATATATATGTAGGCTATATATATATATGTGGATATTTCTATAGTATGTGTTGTTATACAAGTATAAATATAATAATTTAGTATTGTGGAAAAGGGGTGGGAGTTAATAAGTTATACTTCTTCTCACTCCTTTTCGAATATGTCTACATTTGTTACCCCTTCATCTTTATTTCATAATACTATTTCAATCGACTTGTTAACGTGTGTAATTTTGAAGGCCCCGTATATTGTCTCCGTTTTGTTTACATACATATTCGAAATAAACATGACAAACAAATTGTGTTCTGAATGAGTTGAAGGGAATGTATCATATGCATTGAATAATTTGTCTAATGATGAATAGAGTATTATGAAAGTTGACTTTAACATCTTTGGAATGTGATTAAAAGATTTTACAACCTTATATGACACTGAGGTTGTGATTGTTGAAATTGTTATATACAGTAGTAGAGTGCATACAGCAAGGCAATAGTGCGCCATATGACCATATTATCAGCTGCTGGAATGGCTACGGTCATGATGGGTTTTGATGAGGAAATCACTGTGGTGAAGCCACAGAGAGGCTAGGCAGTGTAGCTAGTGGCAGGCAGCTAATTGAATCAAGCTCCGGTTGCAATCAAAGGCCTACCACTGTGTTTGAAAAGGACAAGACACTGAGGCTGATTCTGTGCTGCTGAGCCAAACGTAATATGCAGCTCAGGGCTGTGATATGGCCAATTAAGATCCGAATCTTTAGGTTTGGGTTTGTTGCGAAATGCAATGCCGCAATTCAAGCTGCCAATTACCGTGTGTAAAAGGCGGAAAAGACACGCAATTCTGACGAAGCACCGGACTGGAGCGTCACTCTACACACGTGTGTAGAGTGCACAGTGAAAATTCCCAGTGAAAATATGAATCTGAATAAGGAAAGAAAAACCAGTGAGCAGAACGAGCGAGTGCAATAGTTTGGTGGAACCATGGTGGTGGGGCTTTCATCCTCTCCTACCAAGCACCGTAGCTTCTCCAACACATTGTTAACCCAAATCTGGCTGTAGAGAAAACAATCATTGAAACCATGGTGACAGTTAGTGGCTTTATCGCTCCCTTAACAGTGAGTTCAGGCGTTGCATATTGGGTGGTCGCTGCAGGGTCTATCTGTCGGAGCTGACGGAGTGGCCAGATAAATCTTCCACTTGATGTGAAGGCAGTCAAGCGAGGACAATAGCGCAGCGAGGACAGAAATAGCCTAGACAGTAGCACTCCCCAAAACAAATTGAGAGGCCATGGATCTAAATTCAGGCCTTAAAAGCGTGACATTCTTTGCAGGATAACCAGCAAAACCAGACACAGTGCTTACAGTATACTGTATGTGGTCTTAGATACATTGAGGTGTTTGGAATGGGAAGAGGGATTGTTGTCTCGCGTGCAGTGCAGTGTAAGGATCAAGGTCAAGTGGGGTCCCCCTGCTTTTGGTTACTGTTTTGGCAAAGATTTAGTAAGGACTAAACCAGTTTGTATTCCCTTACAATTATTAACAACTCTTTAGACTTTAACCCAGTTAAATGTGGCAAAACATGGAACAACACGGAATTTAAATTGATACAAAACATGATGATTCAAATTGATACAAAACTTGATGATCAGATGATCTATTTGCATTCTGTGGAATGGAAACTGGGGGGGGGGGCGTCTGGGGGGTCAGCCATGTTTATTGTCTATTTTGGATAGCCACTTCTAAGCACAAAATAGGAAGCTACATATAGGGGGGTCCACCCGCTATGCCGACCACCCGCAATGCCGACCTTAGGCGTGGGGGTGGGAGAGGTTAGGTTTTGGGTTAGGGTCTGGGGGAGGTTAGGTTTGGCGTGGGGGCTGGGAGAGGTTAGGTTTTGGGTTAGGGTCTGGGGGAGGTTAGGTTTAGGCATGGGGGGAGGTTAGGTTTGGCGTGGGGGCTGGGAGAGGTTAGCTCCACCGACACGCTGCACGCCGCCTCGCTCAGCTGGTTCTGCTTGTGGGCTATCGGCATTGCGACCTGTCGGCACTGCGGCCTGTCGGCACATAGACGCGGCACCCATATAGGCTATAGTGGATCTGTCTGCTACCAAAAGGGGAACATATGCCACCCCTCCCTCCCTCCCTCCCTCCCTCCCTCCCTCCCTCTTTGTTCTGACAAAGCTGGCAACTCTCTGTGTGGTCCAGTCAGTCAGTCAGTCAGTCAGTCAGTCAGTCAGTCAGTCAGTCAGTCAGTCAGTCAGTCAATTAGCTAACCCGAAAAGACTTTCCAGAATTTCCCAAAAGGAGTGAAGGAGTAATGAGATGAGATGAGATGATGTTTCACACTGACTGTGGGCCAGAACCCTCAACAGCACACATCAAGTGGAGCTGGAAAGTGACAGCATGCATTCGCAGACACTCGCTATGCAAATTAAGCAAACGTTAGAAGTTGTCTTTTAGTGCACGGCAGGAGACATGCAAGGAATGCTGATGTGAACATCTAGTCGATGGCTGACGTACTGTCAATGTGCAGCAAAATAATGTCACACAGATTCACATATTAAGTCATGGAAGGTGCACTTATATTTGGGAAATAGGCATTATGTTATGCTTAATGGTATCCCAGAGGACACATTTAGAAGTAGCCACAGAAAGGAAGTGAAGCCCTAGCCCTAGCATTGTTAGCCATACTCTTCTCACTGAGCAGGCCAGGAGGGATCTAAACACAAGTGTGTGGGTAAAGGTCTGGCACCTCGAGGAACATTAGGCAGAAGGGGACGGCAGTCTTTCTCGGGATACTGGGCAGGGGGGGGACACTAAACAGGGGGGACACTGGGCAGGGGGGGCACTGGGCAGGGGGCACACTGGGCAGGGGGGGCACTGGGCAGGGGGCACACTGGGCAGGGGGGGCACTGGGCAGGGGGCACACTGGGCAGGGGGGCACTGGGCAGGGGGGCACTGGGCAGGGGGCACACTGGGCAGGGGGCACACTGGGCAGGGGGGGCACACTGGGCAGGGGGCACACTGGGCAGGGGGGCACTGGGCAGGGGGCACACTGGGCAGGGGGCACACTGGGCAGGGGGGCACTGGGCAGGGGGCACACTGGGCAGGGGGACACTGGGCAGGGGGGGCACTGGGCAGGGGGGACACTGGGCAGGGGGACACTGGGCAGGGGGGGACACTGGGCAGGGGGGACACTGGGCAGGGGGGACACTGGGCAGGGGGCACACTGGGCAGGGGGACACTGGGCAGGGGGACACTGGGCAGGGGGACAAGAAAAGGGGAAAATGGACAAAAGCTTTGTGGGATCAATAGCTCTGGGCTGTAAGAGGCAGCATTCTATCCAGAGGTAAAGTGTGGCATTCTGTGACATTTCCAGTTCGACTGGTAAATGTCACATGGAACAAGTCAACCCCCTCCCTCACTAATGGCATGCCACAGAGACCTACACAGACCCTCCGTCTCCATCTCTGTCCCCCTATGTCCATTAGTCTGGCTGTTATGTCTCACTGGTCCCCAGTACAGGACATCTGTCACAAACAGTATTCTTCAGTCCTCAGTAGCCGTCTTGCTTAGAGACATATCAAATGTTATTGTCGTGGATGGGATACAGTAACATGGTATGGATATCTGGTTTGATATTTCAGCAACACTTGCTAAGTGTGCAATGGCAAGTATTTTTGTGTGTGTGTGTTGATAAATAATACACATTATCATACGTTTTGAGCTGGTATTATGTAATCACTGACACTTCAGTCTTGGCATTCAGGCATACATGAATGAGAGTTATTCACACCCGCCCCTCTCCTGTCTGCTACTGTTTGCTACTTCATATTCCCTTGCTTTCAGCAAAAAAAAAAAAAAACGTGTACAGTTAAACACTTTGGGTTTCACGGCTGTCAGGAAAATGTGAACTCACTCCATCACTTGGCCAACACACACACATCATTATAGCCCATGATGCCTTCACAAGAATCTCTGGTGATGCACACTGTTAACACTCCCACTGAGCCGCTTCAGATGTAGTCACACAAACCACTCCCTCAAAATATACACGCGCACACAATACAGTACACACACACACACACACACACACACACACACACACACACACACACACACACACACACACACACACACACACACACACACACACACAATACAGTACACACACACACACACACACACACACGCATCGTCAGCGTTATACTGTAGGTAAGAGGGGATTTCCCTTCTATTCCAGACACATGTCAGATAGCTACCATGGATGGATCTCTCTCTCTCTCTCTCTCTCTCTCTCTCTCGCTCTCTCTCTCTCTCTCTCTCCCTCTCTCTCTCTCTCTCTCTCTCTTTCTCTGTCTCTCTCATCACTCAGTCTGTGGTCCAGCCTGTGATGCTCTCCTCTCCCCTGTCCTTTTAGCACCCATAGCTCCTCTACATGGCTCCTCATGCATTATTTGTGGCAAGATCATAGCGATCGCTCACGGCTCGTTAAGCAGCGCACGCATGGCCCAACAGCCCGACGCTGTACCGTGTTCCAAGCCCGGCCGTCTGCCATTGCTGGAGACCATTTAACCCCCAACCCCCCCCCCCCCATCCCCCCCCCCCCAACACACACACACACACACACGCACACACACACACACACACACACACACACATACACGCACACACACACACACACACACACACACACACACACACACACACACACGCACACGCACACACACACAGACAAACAGACACACACACACACACACACACACACACACACACACACACACACAGAGACACATACACACACACACACACAGAATCAGTGTGGGAGACTGGCTGCCTGGCCATGTTGTTTCTCCATCCCCTCCAAAGTCACTGACCGATGAGTCATCCGGCCACCCTTGCACTAATCCCTTGAGTGGGTGGTCGGTAAGACCGGCAAACACACACACACACACACACACACACACACACACGGCACACACACACACACACACACACACACACACACACACACACATGGCACACACACACACACACACACACACACACACACACACACACACACACGCACACATGGCACACACACACACACACACACACACACACACACACACACACACACACACACACACACACACACACACACACACACACACACGGCACACACACACACACACACAGCACACACACACACACACACACACACACACACACGCACACACACACACAGCTAAGTTGAACAGCATCTATATCATCTAAGCTTTCTAAGGCAAGCTTGTGGGAGGGGCTTGGGTGCCCAGACTGCATTCAGGACCTGATCATAACCTGCTTCATAATAGGATCAGAAATAGCAGCACAGCAGCAGCCAGGCTGACTCTGAGGCTAGCATGAAGCAGACCTCCCACACTCCCAGTAGCAGGTGGAATAAGGCGGAACACTAAGCATGGGGGACACATAACATACGCAAGGCCTGAGGCTTTTTGGAAAAGGTGCATGTGTGCGCGGCGCGTCGTGTGTGTGTGTGTGTGTGTGTGTGTGTGTGTGTGTAAGGTAGAGAGATGTGATGCCAGCTGCGATGAGTCACACCCTGACTCACTCACAGGACTTTAGGGGCCACACATGGCCTAACACTTGAGGTTTAGCTCTGTGTCCCTCTATCCGTGTCTCTCTCTCTCTCCTCTCACATGAAGCAGCACTCACAACTCTCCCTATACCATCCCACCTGCCTGCTGAGAAGGAATATGATTTCTGTTTGGGCTTCTCCTTTTTCTTTTGCGAAGCAGCGGTTTGTTTTGTTTGTTTGTTTGTTTGTTTTTCAAAGGAAGTGGTGAAGGAGCTTGTGGTGGGGAGGAGGTGGGGTTGGGGGGACTAGCAGACTGCTTGCCTATTCATAGCCTCAGAAGTCACAAACTCTCTTCATCTGTTTCACCTGTGCCGTTTTCCTTCAGTCTTACCATCTTCTCTTCTCCCTCCTTATTACCACATTTCGATTAGAACAGCAGCTAAGAATTCTGCTCTCAACGAATGGAATTTCACCTAAAATCTCATAAAAGTAAATATTCACAAATCACATTTGATAATATATTTTATTATACGCTAAATTGATGCATAATGGACCTGGGCGCTCTGGCCAGACGCTCTCTCAGGCTTAGATTTGCCCTTCTTACACTCCTCTACGGCCTTCCTGTGTAACTGATCATATCTAATTGAATGGGGGCTCGCTGCTCGCTGTGGGTCCAGCGCTTTTCCAACTCTAAATCCTCGGCTCTCTTATCTTTCTGCTCTTCCATTTTTCGTATTGCAAAAATGATGAAAAGTGCCACATGAGATCTATTTATTATTCAATATCCTTCCCCTCTCACTCTGCCCAGGCCTCTGCGTGCCCAAACCCGCGCTCCAACCACTTCACCCACTTTGAGGCGGGCTTCTTCAGTCTCTGCGAGATTAAAGCCCTCTCTGCTTTAGTCCAAATCAGCCGCGTTTGCAGCAGCAATCACAGGAAATGATTTGTCAATTAGGGACGTACAGAAAACAGACATTTTCTCCTTTTGATGCTCCTCTATAATCAAGTGCGAGCTTTCACACACAGGCCCTGCAGCCCGTGACTAATTGATCTCCTCTCACTGTAGCTTGTAATTAATATAGCATGGATTCTGGATTGCTTTTCACTGCACACACATACATATTGTATGTGCGCACGCACGTTCAGTGTTGGCTCTCTTAACAAAGTATGACAGGGAAAGATTAGAGCTCTCCTCCCCCGAGCCGCCCGCAAACTGCCTATTACATCAATGGGGGATGGCAGCAGTGAGAGGACAAAATTTTTCACAGGGAGGTCAAACTGCAGGGTCCCCCCCCCCCCCCCCCACACACACACACACACACACACACACACCCCGCCCCCGGAGCTGCTATGGACTCAGTCTTGCTCAAGGACACTTCAGCAGGGCGGATGCTTGCTGCCTGCTGTCACGGTGGGGGGGGGGGGGGGGGGGGGGGGGCTCTCCCAAATGCCACATTGCCGCCCTTTATTCTTTTATATCAAATGTCTCTTGTACTCTAGGTCTGAGAGACCTTAACGAAAAATCAAATTGCGATTGGACTGCACTTTGATTTTTGTGTGATTCTATCTTTATTTTTGTCTTTTGACTATTGATGTGACCGCTACGCTGCATGAGTCAAATTCTTCGTACTGAATCTGGTGAAAAAAGTGAGAAAAAAAAAATCCGCCCACGGCACTACAGCGATATTTTACGTTTTTAGGCCTTCACACTCACAGAGCCAATTTGTGACATCATCAGCATCCCTTCCCTGCTTCCCACTGATGATGCCATCAGTGATGTCACTCGAGCAATTGTGATATCAGTGATGATGTCATCAGTGATGTCACTCAAGGAATTGTGATGTCATCAGTGAGTGATGTCATCAGTGATGATGTCCTCAGTGATGTCACTCAAGCAAGTTCGCTGCTGAGTTTCTCTGCTTTGTTCAGCTCAACAGTCCCAAACATACCTGAGGCCTTTTGACTGAAGGCCTGGTATGACCAGGAGGGCTACGCTCTAAGCATCCAATCCCTGACAGAGACGAGGTTAGCAGGCCGGGCAGCGGGGCAAGGGTCAACTGGAAAACACTGAGCAATGTTAAGGATGATGTCATAATCACTGATGGATGACGTGGCATGAGTTGACATGTTTGGTCACAACAACAAAAAGCATTGTCTCAAGATTCTCCACATAGAGATACTGTGTGTGTGTGTGTGTGTGTGTGTGTGTGTGTGTGTGTGTGTGTGTGTGTGTGTGTGTGTGTGTGTGTGTGTGTGTGTGTCAATGTACTGTACATGATTCATGGACCCAATAAATTAGCCGCAGCACTAAAACACATTGTTTAGAAATCCATTTTGGACGCCCCTCTGCAATTTGGATTTTTTCATATTTCAGATTCTTCTATAAGTGTCCTCTATATGTACACGCTTTTATGCTAGAGAAATAGATATGGGGCATATGGGTGTTTTAGATACATTTGAACTCACGGTATCGAGAGCAAAGATTTCCCCAGAAACTCTTTGTAGCTCAACCGTCTAATCTCCTTCAGCTGTCTTAACACTCATTCAAATATCTCTTTATCCTCCTCATGGCGACAGACAGCCCTGGATGAAAATCTGGCTGAGCAGAGAGCCCCGAGCCCCCACAGGTGAGGTGAGTCAGACAGACAGACACTGGCATGCAAACACAGAGCGCTGTGTGGTGAGCGCTGCCTCTGGGCCATTCCAGCAGAGACCAGGTTGACGTGATGCATGCTGAGAGCGACGCGGAGCGGCAAGGCGAGATGAGGGATGCTGCATCAACTCTGCTCCGCCCTGTCAGTTCCTCCGGTGTGTACTAGTCAACTATCCCTGACATCTTGACTAAATATTATCACTGTAATTAGAACACTTCATAAATGTGCAGCATTTTATGCGGCTGGCTCCAAAAAGTGATGGACCCCCCCCCCCCATCCCTCCCCCAAAGGCCACCGATAATAAGTTGTAATCTACAGCATTGGAATTGGGGAGCTACGCGAATGATCCCTAAGCACTATAATATATAGCTTTTAGCGGTTTGGTGCTGCTGCAATGGGAATCTGTGAGAAATAATTGATTTAATTTCAAGTGAATTCAGCTCACTTGCTGGTTTATCAGAATCGCTTTCTTCATGTGGCGGCGTCAAAACGCGTCCCCCCCCCCCCCCTCTTCTCATATCTCTGCACAACACTGCACCCCCCCCCCAGCATGTAGAGTAGCTCTCTCTCTCTCTCTCTCTCTCTCTCTCTCTCTCTCTCTCTGCACAGCCAGAGTCATTTGTCACCATTAGCAACGGTCCTCAGGTACCCCAACCCCATTGAGCTGCGATCATGTGACTGAGCTCACATTAAGATGGGAGAAGAGGAGAGGAGGGAGGAGGAGACGATACCAAGATAATGGTGGGAGGAGGAGACATCGAGAGAGATGGATGGGAGAAGAGAGGGGTCAGGAGAGGTGAGGAGATGGGGGGAGGGAGGGGGAGGGGGGGAGGAGGCGTCCATGCGTCACGTGATCAAGCCTCTCCGCCTTCAGATGGACAGCAGCCAGAGATGCGGCTGAGATCAGTTGGGGTCACTTGGCAATAATGGACTGGAGGCTGATAAGGATAAGGAGATGCAGATAGCATATCAGTGCTAAAGTGAAGAGCTGTTTCCCCTGCCTTTTAGATATGGAATCCTATTGAACACATTAGCTGGGTATTAGCAGCTATCAACAGCAATGAGGCTTCGCTATCCAATATCCACAACTAGCATTATCAAATAAAGGTGCAGGGCAAATTAAATTAGTGATTTTATTCAACAATTTCATTGACAATACTGTACATACAGTAATGCTGTTCTGAGTAGAGGTAACGTTATCTATGTATTTTACACAGAGATTCAAAGCTCATAGGCGTCACACACCACATGCACAACATAGTGACACTAACCTAGGGCCAATATAGTATAGACCTTATTCGATTGACGTCACTCACGTACGGGCACGCCCACCGCCGCCATATTGTTGACATAGCGCTGCAGCTTTAAGTGACAACCTATGTGAGAGCAGCGTTTATATAGGAAGCTAGCCGCCGTTAGCGTTACCTGTATCGTTCCAATTGTGTTCGGATGGTGACCTGCGTTAGGCATGGCTGTAGTAATGACAGCAATAAAGTCCCCGTGGTTTGTTTCTATCTCTACCGTCCACAGACGTGAAGGGAGCGAGACGGAGGATACGTCGGCACACAGGAGATGTGTGGATAGTTGGGAGAGAGACAGGTGAAACTTTCTGACAGCTCCTCACAGCAAAGTCTGTTCACCTCGTTTTTTCTTTTGTTTATTATTACAGGCATTAACGGCAGCATACAAACAACAACTCTGTTTTTTTTTATTGCTGTCATCACTATCGCTATTTTGTAACGGAACAGAAACAACAATAAGGCCGTTACTATAGTTGTCAGCTGCAGGACGGTATGTCAACAATATGGCGCTGTCCGGGGTTAGCGAATAAGGTCTGTATTTGGAGAAGAATGCTGTAGGAACAGAATGTCTGTTCCCCAAACGCCCGCTTACAACATTCTTTTTAATTTCCGATCTCATCCAGCTGTAGTGTGGTGGGTGCTTTTTGTCTTTCTCTGTAATGGAGTTATTGATGTCATTGATTAACCAGATACCTCTCTGCTGCTCACTTAATGTGCCACGACCAGGTCTGACAAAGAATCAAGCACTAAAATATAGATTTAAAATACAAACTGTACGGTAACACGGCGACTTTGGAGTTGGGGATGCACCGATTTATCGGCCGTATATCGGTATCGGCCGATATATTGGCCTTGTTGACTGCAATCAGCCATAGGCAAAAAAAAGATGCCGCTCACCGATTGCAGTGGCCGATCAGTTGGGTCACATAAGTTGTTTGTTTCATAATTACATGACAGTATGATTGAATTTGTGCTCATTCAAAGAGAGTGCGATGAAGGGCTCAAAAGACTTTAAAACAGGTCAGTTATTTGTTTATAATGAAGATTTATTTGTTTCCCTGTCAAAAAATGCGTAGAAAATCATATCGGTATTGGCTAACGGCCAAATTGTTATTTTAAACATCGGTATCGGTATCGGCACAGAATTTTGCAATCGGTGCATCCCTAAGTTGAACCATACATGTCATGATCTCAGCTCTCTCTTGGAGAAAACATAATTTACCTGACAACCAAACTACCCCTAGATGATATCCTGGTCAGCAGTGAGGAGGGTCAGGCCTACTACTCTATACAGCTAGCCTGATATTCAGACTGAATCGTCAGCCCGTAAACTCATTTCCTCTTCTAGTCTGAGACTGCAGTCACTTCAGAGGATTTCTATGAGGGGGCGGGCTTCGGCCTTCCCTCTACTTTGGCTACTAAATTTGGCAGTTGTAAAACAATTATAACAATGAGCAACGGATTGTCAAAACAAATTTGACCATTGATGAAAAACGTGACTTGGACATAACAAGCAAGCTATGAATCGATCTATCGACATCCCCCAGCTATCAACAGCTCCGCTAGGCCTTGGGCGGGTGGCCGAGCAGGGCTTCACTTACCGCGGCCGCCGTGACGTCACTCCCCGCCCAGACAGATAAAGCTCCAGCAGGCAGCGATCTCTCGCACGCAAGACTGACTGACAACAGCGTTAGCCAATCAGCGCCCGTGATTGGATTTTCAACCGGAGAAAAATCTTTTGACATCACATGACGATGCCAGACCGAGAACAGCCAAATCCACAACTGCGGAGTGGGCGTGGCTTCGAAGGTCTGACTGGAGCCAGGCTACTATACAGCTATAGCACACTTGAATCAGGCCAGGGCAGGGCCGTAACCAGGGTTAAGGTAACCATGGGCCAGGGCTAACTGTGTACAAATGGCACCCCTGCATGTTTGCTCGCTAGCCAAGAAGAAGAGTGGTCCAGCTTGGCAACGACAGCTCCACCGGTGCCAAGGGCAGCTTCTGTCCACCGATGAGCTGCGTAAGGCTGATGCATAAACATGTCGCGGCGCTGTGGCCTATATATTCAGCAGCTATCCATCCTGTTCGCTCGAAAGTCTCTTGGGGGACGTGGCGATATCTTTCCGATTTTTTTTTTTTTGAAGGGTTGAATGTCATACGTGGCGATATTTCTGAATCACTTCCTTTTTAAATTATACATCGCAGATGGTTACACGCGGGCTCTTCATCTCAAATGTACAGTGGAATTTCTACCCGAGGCACACATGCATGAAACATATTCCACTTCCCAATCTCCTCTGTCAGGGAGATGAATATGTGCTCAAGATGTATGTGCTGTATGCGCTTTGGCTTTGAGAGAGAGAGGCAGAGCTTTGAGCGCAAAACGCCACGGCATCAACACACAACAGCAATGTGCCTGTCAGTCAGCGATGTGGCAAACTTAACCCCACAAGGTTGAATTCTCTCACACTGACAAGCAGTATTAGTTGTGACTGCAGAGTTGAGAGGAGACGCTGGGCTGAGTCCTAAAAATACACACAGACTGCAGTTAACACAGCCAACATGAGCGTGATCACAGCTAACATTAGCGTCATCATCACAGCTAACATTAGCGTTATCACAGCAATTGCAATATGTTACTCTGTGGCTCTCCGTCTCCCGAAAGGAGAGAAACAATTTGACTGTACAGTCTGAACTGAAGTCTCCCTTCTCTGCTCTCTCTCTCTCTCATCCATCTCTCCTCTCTCTCTCTCTCCCTCTGTCTGTCTCTCTCCTCTCCTCTCGTCTGTCTCCTCTCTCTGTCTCTCTCTCCCTCTCTCTGTCTGTCTGTCTCTCTCCTCCTCTCTCGTCTCTCTCTCCCTCTCTCTGTCTGTCTCTCTCCCTCTCTCTGTCTGTCTCTCTCCCTCTCTCTGTCTGTCCTCTCTCTCTCTGTCTCTCTCTCCCTCTCTCTGTCTGTCTGTCTCTCTCCCATCCTCTCTCTGTCTGTCTCCCTCCCTCTCTCTGTCTGTCTGTCTCTCTCTCCCTATCTCTCTCTGTCTCTCTCCCTCCTCTCTGTCTGTCTGTCTGTCTCTCTCCCTCTCTCTGTCTCTCTCCTCTCCCTCTCTCTGTCTCTCTCCCTCCCTCTCTCTGTGTCTCTCTCTCTCCCTCTCTCTGTCTCTCTCCCTCCCTCTCCCTCTCTCTGTCTCTCTCCC
>NC_139630.1:51867301-51869307 GCF_964638095.1 Poromitra crassiceps | reverse complement strand
ATTTTTCAAGCCCCGAAGATAACACAAGAACGGAGGCGAGAAGAACCAAGTCAGCACACGAGGAGGAGGAGGGTGAGGAGAGAGGGGTGGGGTGGGGTGGGGGATGCGGGGGGGAGACAGAGATAGAGAGGAGAGGCGGAGGAGATAACCGCCAAGAAAGTGGAAGAGAGCGAGCGGGGAGAAGGGGCGAATAGAGAGAAGTGACACTGTGATGTAGTGACAGAGGGAGAGGAGGAGGAGGAGGAGAGGGCAGAGAGAGAGAGAGAGAGAGAGAGAGAGAGAGAGCACGGCGAGACAAAAGAGGAAAGAGATAGAGATGAAGAGACGGCGAGGGGCTGCTGGAGGTGGGAAGACCTGGGGAGTGAGAGAGAATGAGAGCCAGGAGGTAAACTAATCACCGAGCACGCAATGCAATTTTCTGGCTCTGTGCCTCCAGTCTACCACACTCCTCCTATGCACCCTCTGCCCCCCACCTCCACTCTACCACACTCCTCCTATGCACCCCCCTGCCCCCCCACCTCCACTCTACCACACTCCTCCTATGCACCCCCTGCCCCCCCCACCTCCACTCTACCACACTCCTCCTATGCACCCTCTGCCCCCCACCTCCACTCTACCACACTCCTCCTATGCACCCCCTGCCCCCCCACCTCCACTCTACCACACTCCTCCTATGCACCCCCTGCCCCCCCACCTCCACTCTACCACACTCCTCCTATGCACCCCCTGCCCCCCCCACCTCCACTCTACCACACTCCTCCTATGCACCCTCTGCCCCCCACCTCCACTCTACCACACTCCTCCTATGCACCCTCTGCCCCCCACCTCCACTCTACCACACTCCTCCTATGCACCCTCTGCCCCCCACCTCCACTCTACCACACTCCTCCTATGCACCCTCTGCCCCCCACCTCCACTCTACCACACTCCTCCTATGCACCCTCTGCCCCCCACCTCCACTCTACCACACTCCTCCTATGCACCCTCTGCCCCCCACCTCCACTCTACCACACTCCTCCTATGCACCCTCTGCCCCCCACCTCCACTCTACCACACTCCTCCTATGCACTCCCTGCCCCCCACCTCCACTCTACCACACTCCTCCTATGCACCCTCTGCCCCCCACCTCCACTCTACCACACTCCTCCTATGCACCCTCTGCCCCCCACCTCCACTCTACCACACTCCTCCTATGCACCCTCTGCCCCCCCACCTCCACTCTACCACACTCCTCCTATGCACCCTCTGCCCCCCACCTCCACTCTACCACACTCCTCCTATGCACCCTCTGCCCCCCACCTCCACTCTACTACACTCCTCCTATGCACCCTCTGCCCCCCACCTCCACTCTACCACACTCCTCCTATGCACCCTCTGCCCCCCACCTCCACTCTACTACACTCCTCCTATGCACCCTCTGCCCCCCAACCTCCACTCTACCACACTCCACCTATGCACCATCTGCCCCCCACCTCCACTCTACCACACTCCTCCTATGCACCCTCTGCCCCCCACCTCCACTCTACCACACTCCTCCTATGCACCCCCTGCCCCCCGCCTCCACTCTACCACACTCCTCCCATGCACCCCCTGCCCCCCCACCTCCACTCTACCACACTCCTCCTATGCACCCTCTGCCCCCCCCACCTCCACTCTATCACACTTTTCCCATGCACCCCCTGCCCCCCCCACCTCCACTCTACCACCCTCCTCCCATGCACCCCCTGCCCCCCCCCCACTCTACCACACTCCTCCCATGCACCCCCTGCCCCCCACCTCCACTCTACTACACTCCTCCTATGCACCCTCTGCCCCCCACCTCCACTCTACCACACTCCTCCTATGCACCCTCTGCCCCCCACCTCCACTCTACTACACTCCTCCTATGCACCCTCTGCCCCCCAACCTCCACTCTACCACACTCCACCTATGCACCCTCTGCCCCCGACCTCCAGTCTACCACACTCCACCTATGCACCCTCTGCCCCCCACCTCCACTCTACCAC
>NC_139630.1:51854801-51862301 GCF_964638095.1 Poromitra crassiceps | reverse complement strand
AGCAGTGTGTGTGTGTCTGAGAGGGAAGGTCTCTGCAGGAGCAGTGTGTGTGTCTGAGAGGGAAGGTCTCTGCAGGAGGAGGAGTGTGTGTGTCTGAGAGGGAAGGTCTCTGCAGGAGGAGGAGTGTGTGTGTCTGAGAGGGAAGGTCTCTACAGCAGGAGCAGTGTGTGTGTCTGAGAGGGAAGGCTGCTGCTGGCTCATTATTGGCATGTAGCATGTCACGTCATCCGTCATAATTGACACTCCTGCCACTAGTGACAGCCCCCCATGCACGAAATACACACAATGACACAGACTAGTAGGAGGATCCATTTTTTCCCTCCTTTATCAAATTCCTAGCCCTGCAACTAACGATTATTTTCATTATCGATTAATCTGTCCACTATTTTCTCGATTAATCGATTTGTTGTTTGGTCGGTAAAATGTGAAAAATGTCGAGCAGTGTTTCCCAAAGCCCAACATGACATCCTCAAATGTCCTGTTGTGTCCACAACCCAAATATCTTCAGTTTACTGTCATAGAGGAGGAAAGAAACCAGAGAATATTCACATTTAAGAAGCTGGAATCACAGAATTTTGCATTAACAAAATGACTCAAAGCAATCAAAATAGTTGTCGATTAATTTTCTGTCGATCAACTAATCAATTAATCGTTGCAGTTCAACAAATTCCACTCCTACACACACTACACACACACACACACACACACACACACACGTGCGCACATTTTCTCCCCCTCGCACACAAGAACAAACACACGCATTATAAAATGTACGCATCAACATGTCAAAATGATTAGGACGCTTTCCCTAAAGCAGGTTGAGGCATAATGCCGAAAAACATTTAAACGGAACCTATCTCATTTGCAGAGCATTCACACACGCACGCACGCACGCGCACACACACACACACACACACACACACACACACACACACACACACACACACACACACACACACACACACACACACACACACACAGGATTTTTTTTTTACACCAGCCTTCAGTTCACACCATGAGACAGTGTGACCATGGGAAAGCCCCAAGCGCCATGCTAACCTGAGGGGATCCACTGACACTGACACACAGCATATGTGTGACGCCCCAGTCGCTAGTTACTGACAAGCCCGCTGAGCAAAACCTGTTGTGACAGATCAAAAGATCAGCCTGGCAGGGGCAGGGAGAGATTGTGGGGGGCGGAGAGAGAGAGAGAAGAAGACTTCTACCATGAGTGAAATTGTAAAAAACACACACATTTAACCAAGACCAAAGCCTTTCCCTATTCACCTTATGTAGAAGAGACCGTCTGGCCTGAGAGACTAAATGGTAAATGGTAAATGGTCTGCATTTATATAGCGCTTTTATCCAAAGCGCTTTACAATCAGTAGATAGTCTACATTCACCCATTCATACACCAATGGCGGCAGGCTACCACGCAGGGTGCCTACACACCATCGGGAGCAAGGAGGGTTAGGTGTCTTGCCCAAGGACACAGCGACAGCAGCTGGGAGGGAGCGGGGATCGAGCCGCCAACCCTTGCGTCATTGGCCGACCCGCTCTACCTCCTGAGCTAAAGCCGCCCCCCCCGCCGACTAACAGGAAGTGTAAATACAATCGGAAGTTCCGATTGCATTTCCACTTCCTGTGACTCAAAAACCCTTTGGTTTGACCAGGTGAGTCAGACTAGTCTGAGCAGGTATAAACAGCCGGCGTTTTGAACAGGAAGTCGTGATACAACGGGTCAAGTGGGCGGGGGCCACATAAGGTGAACAGCCTCGACCAAATAAAACTCTTCATTGCCCAAACCTTCACCATGTCCAATTCATGCTGTTGTCATATAACACAATTTGTTAAGTGGTGGGAATGTAATCTTGGCATAATTAATGTCTACATTATTACATGTCTGTGTAATGTACTGTGTGTGTCAGAGTTAGTGCCCCGTTTCACGATTTCATGAGGTCATGTTGGGGCAGAGGGGGAGGGAGGGAGAGAGACACTGAGAGAGAGAGAGAGAGAGAGAGAGAGAGAGAGAGAGAGATGAGAGCGAGAGAGAGAGAGAGAGAGAGAGAGAGAGAGAGAGATAAGAGCGAGAGAAAGAGTAGAGTATTATGTGACTACGATAACAGCAAATCCAGAGACACTTTAGCCATGTGGGGTGCTTTCAGGTCACAGACAGACATTACCGTGTTGAAGGCTTATACCGCAGACTATGGGAGATATAGTTACTGACAATGAGGGGGGAAATTAAGAGTCATCATCATTTCCTTGTGGAACACACGCACACACACGCACACACACGCACGCACACACACACACACACACGCACGCACACACACACACACACACACAGCATGGTGAACGGAGTATCTTGCCCATTCCAGCATAAACAGCTTCCTCCCATCACAAATATGGGCTAACACAGAGTATGATAGAACTCCTCAGAGACGGCAGCCATGCCTGGATTCATGGCGTCAGCTTTTCCAGCCTTTGCACACACACGTGCACATAAAGCAAACACACATAGACACACACACACACACACACACACAGATGGACACAAACAAACACACAAGCGCACACACACACACACACACACACACACACACACACACACACACACACACACACACACACACACAGATGGACACAAACAAACACACAAGCACACACATTAAGAGCAGACACAGCCACAAACAGACTCGCCTGGGATGAGACTAGAGTAGACTCCAGCATGGCTCTGCTATACCTTTCAGGGCTGGGGGGATGGTCGGATGGAGGATAGAAGGAAGGATATAGATAGTAGGGGGGGGGGGGGGGGTCAGATCGATGGTGGTACCCTGGGAACTGTTCCTCTCCTCCATGAATCTATGCGAGGGGGAACGAATGCTGACAGGGCGACGCCCCCCTCCCGGACACCGGATCTAGCTGAGGCGCAGAGGCTTCTCCCCCCCCCTCTTAGGAGACTTCATCAGTGCAGGCCAGGGAGTAAATGATTGGCTGTTTGAGCCGACGTGGACTCCCCTCGGGCGGTGAGACCCGCCGTATATCAATAAAAGCAGTGTGTGCGCATGAGAGCGGCTATTTCTCCTTGCATCTGCCTCGGGATGACTTATAGGAGCGAAGGGTTTGCGATGTGCGATAAGATATATGTTGAAAAGCACAGTAAAAGCCATTGTGCTACGTATGATGTATTGACAATGTGACAAGAGGGATATGTGTTTTATAGTGCGATTCAGAGATAGTGATGTAGCTCAGGTGCTGTGAAGCTTGTACTGTATGTGGCATAACACATACTGAACTGCAGGTATGCAGGCCGTGGCGGAATTTCAAGCCCTAGCACTTTATTTTTTATTTTTTATTATTAATATATTTTTAGGGTGGTTGGAAGCATCTTTTTTTTTGGGGGGGGGGGGGGGGGGGGGAGATGGGCATTTTGAATTTTTATTTCATAGGACAGTAGGCAGACAAGAAAGGTATACGGAGAGAGAGAGAGAGAGAGAGAGAGAGAGAGAGAGAGGGGATGACATGCAGCAAAGGACCATGGGTCCGAACCCGGGTAGGCCGGGTTCGAATGATTGACTATTGACTTTAAAAATCCATACAGTAAGTTAAGCCTCCACCTGTTTCAAACACAGCAGTCTCGCGTAGACAGAGACGCCGCCATCTCTTCATAGACAGAGATGCCGCCATCTCTCCATATATACAGACAGACATGCACAGAGTATCGCTGCTGTATCTCGTTTTCTCATATATTTATCTCATTTTTGGCAGTTTGTAAGTAAAAAATAAATAAATGACTGTATTATTATTTATTTTTTTGGTCATTGTTCCCAGGTGGGACAAGGCCCGAAATGATCACTGTAAGCGGACCACTGATCACTATAAGCAAATTATTTAAGCAGCATGTGTAGAGGAATGAATAATAATTATTATTATTTAAGCAGCATGTGTATACTGTAGGAATGATTCGGTACCAAGCTTTTTGTTCAATATACTGTAAGCGGTTGATCACTATAACCGTGATCACTGTAAGTGGATTCCACTGTATAACTATGACCTGAGGATCGAGGAAGTGTAAGAAGCGCATTCCTGTTGCAAAAGTGGACGCCCGGGCCCGTGTTTCTCTCCCCATAGACCAGACAGCTTGCTCCACGGATCATGTGACATGATGCTGAGACACAGATTGGCCATTACATCTACAGAGCACTCTGATATGAGAGGATGGAGGGAGTGAGACAGGGAGGAAAAGAGAACGAGGGAAAGCTTGTGTGTGTGCGTGGGTGTGTGAGAGAGAGAGACGGAGCGAGCATCAGAGAGAGAGCAGATGACCCCCTGGGAGCTGCTAAGTGATGGTAACCGGACTCCAACATGTTGCAGTCTGGGAAATCTCCTGATGAATAGGATGGAGAGATGGAGAGAGGGCCGCGGAGGAGGGGTGGGAAGGAAGGCAGGAAGAAAAAAAAACTATGTGTAATGTATGGGCGCGGCGCCAAGGCGTCCATTTCATTCACAAAACCCCAGAGCATGTCCAACCTTGAGCTCTACAACCTGCTCCTTCAGCCCAGGGGAGAGGTGGCAGCTTGCTCCTTTCTCACTCTTCTCCTCTTCCTTCCCTGCTTTTTTTTTCTTTTCCAAGCTCATTTTCCACTTTCTATCATTTCCTGACACACACACACACACACACACACACACACACACACACACACGCGCACACACACACACACACACACACACACACACACACACACACACACACACACACACACACACACACGTATAAATGAAACATGTATGATTTCCCTGTTCTGCAATTTAAAATGGAAATTCCTAAAATGTTACCTCATCTGTTTGGTTCTGCCAGGTCTGAGCCCAAAACCTTCCTTACGAGGAGAGATGATGTTGTTAGATGGAAATACTTCATCCAGTTTGCGGTGCTGTCCTGGCTGTGTGAAATGCGGTTATCCATCCTCTGCAATCTGGACTGATTAACTGGGCCAAAGTATCGGGGTCTATTTTCTCCAATTTTGTGTCCTAGTAAAGTTACAGCAAACCATCCAATATGAAAAAAATCACACCCAAGTAATGGCTCATTTATACTCCATTTTCATACGTAAATAGATGCGTCCGTTTCAAACGTTATTATCGTCACTGCCCACATACTTCCATGCGTCTTTTACGTTGGTATCATGTTAAGCAATACATCCACCAGTAGAGAGAGAGGGGGCAGTAGAGAGTCAAATGTATGAGTGTGTGTGTGGTTCTGCTCCGTTTCATGCGTATCCGTAAGCTTTCAGAGGACGGACAGAAAACGCACGAAATGAACGCAGAGTACGGACAGAAGGCTCTGTCCGTCTCCGTCTCCGTCTTTAACGTAGAGTATAATTGGGCCTTGGTGCAGGTGTGCAGGTCCGAGGTTTGCAGCAGGTCCCACCCTGCCTTCTCCTCCACCCCCCCCTCTCCCCTCGCTCTGACACTGCGTGCGTGCGTGTTTCGAGACGCTTTCTCCATAGCGGGCCAAAGTCTCGCCAATGAGGAAATGATTTTGCCATTAATGTCCAGACCTTCCTTAAACTGCGCGTGCGCATGTGTGCGCGAATGTGTGTTTGCATGCACGTGTGTGTGTGTGCGTGCATGCATTACCGGCTTTGAAACGCTATCGTCCTCGATACGAGGCGCTCCCTCTCTCTACACGCGTGCCTGTCTGTGGAGACCGGGGAGCTGGCGGCGGGGTCTAGGCTCAATCTCGTTGTACAAATCTCGCCCCACACATCTCGCCCACAAACACCTCGCCCACAAACACAGATAGTCACTTAATGAAGCGGCTGCATCGCTTAAAACGGCAGTTTTTCAAAAAGCCATCCTAACTCATGTGGCTTAATTTATTCCCGATAGCGCTCAACTTACCCTGACCCTGGGATAATTTGAGCCGCATGCAGGACCAACTCCTGCTTGTCTGCTCATCATTTTCAAACAACAGCATCCACAATAAAGATATTATTGCCTATAGAAGCACAAGATCTGAAACTGTAGATCACTTTGGTTGAGACACTTCCTTATGATATACCTTAGTTTAGAGTCAGGGAAACAACTGTAGAGGACAGAGAGGAAACTTCTAGCTTGTCTTGCACTTTCAAGTCAAGAATGCTGTACAAAACACAGTTAATCCTTACTAAGCATTTCTCCCTCTCTCTCTCTCTCTCTCTCTGTCTCTCTCTCTCTCTCTCTCTCACACTCTCTCTCTCTCTCTGTCACACACACACACACACACACACACACACACACACACACACACACACACACACACACACACACACACACACACACACACACACACACACACACACACACACAGAGAGAGAGTGAGAATGTGGACTACAGCTGGCAGCTGAGTGACATGTTGAAGGTCAGGACACAGTCACAGCACATTAGAGCCAACTCTTTCAGATGGTTCTTTGGAAGGTGAGGAGACACTTGCCTGAGTGATGTACAGCTAAGCATCAAAAAGCACAGCTTCAGCTTCAGCTTCAGCTCCAGCTTGAATAGCGTTGTCTTGTGTAGGCTAACTGGTCTCTCTGCTGTACTAGTCAGGTATCTTACATTTGCTATGACTCATATCATTGGTGTGTGTTTGTGTGCATGTGTGCGGGTGTGTGTGCATGTGTGTGTGTGCGTGTGTGTGTGTGTGTGTGTGTGTACAGTAGGTGTACCATGTATTTCTGTCCTTGTAAATGTACAGTATGTGTGCCCTTATGTGCATGGAGACATAATATATGTACGTGTGTGTGTGTGTGTGTGTGTGTGTGTGTGTGTGTGTGTGTGTGTGTGTGTGTGTGAGTGTGAGTGTGCGTGTGTGTGTGTGTGTTCGTGCGCGTGTGCGTGTGTGTGTGTGTGGTAGCTTTCATGTACAAGATACATTTTTTTGCAGATCTTCTCATAGGATACACAGATATGGGTGGGTGGTAAACCAACAGAGGGGAAAAAAGCAGGGTTATCAACAAGAAAACAAATCATCATCTGCGATTTTTAAGCAGCAGCTTAGAGCATGACTTTGGGAGCTGGAGAGAGAGAGGGATGAGGAGAGAGGAGAGGAAGAGAGAGAGAGAGAGAGAGAGAGAGAGAGAGAGAGAGAGAGAGAGAGAGAGAGAGAGAGAGAGAGAAAGTAGGACAGAGATGTGTGGGCCCCACTCTGGAAGGACGGTGGCTCTAATCAGGACTGAGCAGCTGCTATTACTCCAGCGCTCTCTGAGGGAGGGAAGCCAAACGCTGCTCATGCTTTAGAATCAAGGGGAAGCCAAACCCTGTTCATGCTTTAAGAATCAAGGGGAGACCAAACCCTGTTCATGCTTTAGAATCAAGGGGAAACCAAACCCTGCTCATGCTTTAGAATCAAGGGGAAACCAAACCCTGCTCATGCTTTAGAATCAAGGGGAAACCAAACCCTGCTCATGCTTTAGAATCAAGGGGAAACCAAACCCTGCTCATGCTTTAGAATCAAGGGGA
>NC_139630.1:51842301-51849801 GCF_964638095.1 Poromitra crassiceps | reverse complement strand
TACGTGTGTGTGTGTGTGTGTGTGTGTGTGTGTGTGTGTGTGTGTGTGTGTGTGTGTGTGTGTGTGTGTATATGTGTATATATATATATATATGTAAGGGTTAATGCACGACGAGGTGTCCATTATCACTTTTTAAGGGACGACGCGAGAAGCGTGAACCGGTCCGAGGCGCCAGCTTCCGCGAAGTCCCTTAAAAAGTGATAATGGACACCTCGAAGTGCATTAACCCGCTTATACCATGGTCACTTGCCAAAGAAACAAAACAAAACCATTAATTTATATTTCCATGCATTTTGCAATCAAAATGTAGTTTTCATAACCTTGAATATGAGTTGAGAACCGGCGAGACAAAATAGTCCCCTGGCTGCTCAAGATTAGGCTATCATTGGATAAAATGGCCGCTGAAGGTCCTTGCACACAGAGTCCGAATTGTTCGCTGCGTTTTTTTAATCCGTCATCCGGGAAAAAAACGTCACGCACAGATACCTTGCCCACTGAGTCCGATGCGTTAATTATCCAATATTCGTTGCGAAGATTCGCAACGAAAAGAAAACTACCGCGATCCTATTGATCCACAACTGGCAGTGTGTCTGTGTGGCTCTCTGTCTCTCTCCTCCCCCCCCCCCCCCTTCCCCATACACACACACACACACACACACACCGCGTCCCGCATTCCAAGCTGGTCTGCAATCACCCGGCACATTCTGTCTTTTAATTCCGAATCTCTGTATTCCTGCTTTGCCATAAAATGCTTTGTGCTGGGAGACGAACTGAATTAACTTCTCAGATGCCATTTTTCATTGTGAATAGCAACACTACGGCAGCTCTGGGTGGTCAAACACCTGTCAAAACGATTTCATGGATGCGGAAAAACGCAGAAAATCGAACCTCGTCCGAAAACTTAAATGACGGACGTAATTGTCGGACTCGGTGTGTCAATGATGATTGACACAAATGAGGTCGTATTTTTATTTTTTTCGTGCGTCAATTTCGGACGAAAAAACGGACTCTATGTGCAAGGACCTTTAGTGCCTGCTGCACCTGGCACAATTCTAGAGTCAAGCTAACTAATAATTTGGCCAATTGTAGCCTATGTAACAACATACAAAATAAAATGGCAATGTCTAAGAATGCAACGCCATGTAACTGGGTCGTTTAAACTCGCATTCCAGGGAATTGCGTTAACGTCTGCGGGTCTTATAAGACGTAAATGGTGCGAGGCAGGAGTAGACTGAACTAACAAAAGTGCCATATTAACCCTTAACAGGGGTATAGAGATCAAACTGCTCTCTTGATAACTCTGTTGAAACTATGGCGCATTGATATGAATGGTGAACAGACCATTTGGCTGAACGACTTTACCAACTGTACATTATCACTTTTTAATGGACACCTTGCAGCCAAACAGAATCGAGTATTCACCCAGACCATGGTATAAGCGGAAGCTGGCGCCTCAGACCGGTTCACGCTTCTCGCGTCGTCCCTTAAAAAGTGATAATGGACACCTCGTCGTGCATTAACCCTTACATATATGTGTGTGTGTGTGTGTGTGTGTGTGTATATAAAAAATATGTATATATATAAAAAAAAAATTAAAGGAGCAAAAGATAAATGAATTAGCTTCAATCTGAAATATACATTAGATACAATACTTCAACTTACAAATGGTCATCATTAATAGACACTAGACAGATGCTTTAAATTAGAATGTTGACAAAGAACTACGATGCACTGTACAACATTAATTACCTTCGCTGGACCATGACTTCCCTCAGAATAACACATGTATGATAGTATCTGATCAGACTATATAGAGAATGAAACGAGGAGTGGAGGGATGTCTTACAAGGTTACTCTGCCATTTAGAATTCAAGTCAGGGAGGGGCCGCACGTTTCCCCTGAATAGGTCAGGTACACGACACCTTTGGAAAGATCAACATCACGCACATGCACACAGATTTGTATTGCTATTCTCCCTGAAGTCCACAGAAGCACTCATGTGAGAAGCACTACCATGACCAGAACTACAATCACTATATTATCTTGTCCTGCAGGACTAGATTTAGATTGATCCCTGTGAAATCTATATTGCAGATGCAATATAATTTATTATATATATATATTAAAAAAAACGGCTACTATAACAAAGGCAAGGAATAGAAAAGACACTGCGAAAATATGTGACGAGAAGGTTTTAAAGACAGTAAAAAGTCACAGCAAGATTACTAAGAATTCATGAGGCCTGGAGACTAAGGTCCAAACCCCTATGCATAGTGCATGGGCTGAGGATCATCACAAAGTCTCATGGCTGCTCCTCTGACTGAGACCCACTCTGAGGCCTGTCTGTGTTTTACCTCTTCTTTCCTATCTCTTTGCCTCCATCTTTCAAGCCTCTTGTCCCATTTTTCCAAGGCTCTTTTCATGAAAGAAGACGTTGAAAATAACTCTTCCCGGCCGCGCAATGATTGAAAACAGCCCCTTGGTTATTCTTTCCTTGATGTTTTCTTAATGCTGGAAAAATTATGCAACAACCTGACCTGATGAAGGTCTCGAAACGTTGAATAAAACAAGCAAACAAAACATATTGGGAGGCGGAGCCACTAACAGTGTCGCCAGTCTTCCTGAATTTCAAGAATAAAGGGATAAACAATAGCACGATGTCTGATCGTGAAAGTAGTGAGATTAATTGCAAACAGGTCCAAGCCTTTAACCTCCCATAGGCCTAAGGAATTCTGTAAAAGCCACCCCTCGACAAAGTCATGGAGGCAGCGGGGAGGTGTAACGAGCAGGGAGGTGTAACGAGCAGGGAGGTGTAACGAGCCGGAAGACTGTTAAAGACATAGAGGCAGCAGGGAGGTGTAACGAGCAGGAAGACTGTTAAAGACATAGCGGCAGCAGGGAGGTGTCACGAGCAGGGAGGTGCAACGAGCAGGGAGGTGTAACGAGCAGGAAGACTGTTAAAGACATAGAGGCAGCAGGGAGGTGTAACGAGCAGGGAGGTGTAACGAGCAGGAAGACTGTTAAAGACATAGAGGCAGCAGGGAGGTGTAACGAGCAGGAAGACTGTTAAAGACATAGAGGCAGCAGGGAGGTGTCACGAGCAGGGAGGTGCAACGAGCAGGAAGACTGTTAAAGACATAGAGGCAGCAGGGAGGTGTAACGAGCAGGGAGGTGTAACGAGCAGGAAGACTGTTAAAGACATAGAGGCAGCAGGGAAGTGTAACGAGCAGGAAGACTGTTAAAGACATAGAGGCAGCAGGGAAGTGTAACGAGCAGGAAGACTGTTAAAGACATAGAGGCAGCAGGGAAGTGTAACGAGCAGGGAGGTGTAACGAGCAGGAAGGCTGTTAAAGACATAGAGGCAGCAGGGAAGTGTAACGAGCAGGGAGGTGTAACGAGCAGGAAGGCTGTTAAAGACATAGAGGCAGCAGGGAAGTGTAACAAGCAGGAAGACTGTTAAAGACATAGAGGCAGCAGGGAGGTGTAACGAGCAGGGAAGTGTAACGAGCAGGAAGACTGTTAAAGACATAGAGGCAGCAGGGAGGTGTAACGAGCAGGGAGGTGTCACGAGCAGGGAGTTGTAACGAGCAGGAAGACTGTTAAAGACATAGAGGCAGCAGGGAGGTGTAACGAGCAGGAAGACTGTTAAAGACATAGAGGCAGCAGGGAAGTGTAACGAGCAGGAAGACTGTTAAAGACATAGAGGCAGCAGGGAAGTGTAACGAGCAGGGAGGTGCAACGAGCAGGGAGGTGTAACGAGCAGGAAGACTGTTAAAGACATAGAGGCAGCAGGGAGGTGTAACGAGCAGGAAGACTGTTAAAGACATAGAGGCAGCAGGGAGGTGTAACGAGCAGGAAGACTGTTAAAGACATAGAGGCAGCAGGGAAGTGTAACGAGCAGGAAGACTGTTAAAGACATAGAGGCAGCAGGGAAGTGTAACGAGCAGGAAGACTGTTAAAGACATAGAGGTAGCAGGGAGTTGTAACGAGCAGGAAGACTGTTAAAGACATAGAGGCAGCAGGGAAGTGTAACGAGCAGGAAGACTGTTAAAGACATAGAGGCAGCAGGGAAGTGTAACGAGCAGGGAGGTGCAACGAGCAGGGAGGTGTAACGAGCAGGAAGACTGTTAAAGACATAGAGGCAGCAGGGAGGTGTAACGAGCAGGAAGACTGTTAAAGACATAGAGGCAGCAGGGAGGTGTAACGAGCAGGAAGACTGTTAAAGACATAGAGGCAGCAGGAAGGTGTAACGAGCAGGGAGGTGTAACGAGCAGGAAGACTGTTAAAGACATAGAGGCAGCAGGGAAGTGTAACGAGCAGGGAGGTGTAACGAGCAGGGAGGTGTAACGAGCAGGAAGACTGTTAGACATAGAGGCAGCAGGAAGGTGTAACGAGCAGGGAGGTGTAACGAGCAGGAAGACTGTTAGACATAGAGGCAGCAGGAAGGTGTAACGAGCAGGGAGGTGTAACGAGCAGGAAGACTGTTAGACATAGAGGCAGCAGGGAGGTGTAACGAGCAGGGAGGTGTAACGAGCAGGGAGGTGTAACGAGCAGGAAGACTGTTAAAGACATAGAGGCAGCAGGGAGGTGTAACGAGCAGGGAGGTGTCACGAGCAGGAAGACTGTTAAAGACATAGAGGCAGCAGGGAAGTGTAACGAGCAGGAAGACTGTTAAAGACATAGCGGCAGCAGGGAGGTGTAACGAGCAGGGAGGTGTCACGAGCAGGGAGGTGCAACGAGCAGGGAGGTGTAACGAGCAGGAAGACTGTTAAAGACATAGAGGCAGCAGGGAAGTGTAACGAGCAGGAAGACTGTTAAAGACATAGAGGCAGCAGGGAAGTGTAACGAGCAGGAAGACTGTTAGACATAGAGGCAGCAGGGAGGTGTAACGAGCAGGAAGACTGTTAAAGACATAGAGGCAGCAGGGAGTTGTAACGAGCAGGAAGACTGTTAAAGCTCCTTTGCCCAAATCTCTGCGGGGCTGCCTGCCTGTAACCAGAACCAGAACTGACAGCAGAAAAAAGAAAAGGTGAGGCCATGTACCTGTATTTGGTGGGCGCCACTGGGCGGAGCCACGAAATAAGTGCCAAGTCACAGGATAATATTCCCGCGCACTCTGCTTTAATCCTAGTATGACACTATGACGGTACAGTAAACCATACAGTACACCGTACAGTAAACCATACAGTACACCGTACAGTACACCGTTGAGCACAAATGTAGGTGCTCGTGAAGATTTCAGCTAAACACAGAAATGACATCTTTCCAAGTCAACTCATGGACTTCAATCCCCAGAAATTCATGCAGGATACTGATTGATTGATACATTGGATTTGTAGTTTTTATCTCCCAGGCAGCACACCATTAGCCTGGGTAAACCCAGCCCCCAGTCACCTGCTCTCAGGCTTACCCTGCTTACAGTCACAAGGTAGTGACTGAGAACTCTGAGAGCAGGTCACGTGGCGGCTGGGTTCACCCAGGCTAGCACACCATACAGTAAATAACACTAAGTGAGCCTATAGCTGCACATCTCATATTTACAAATGAGCTCCATATACAGTATGAATAGAAAAGAAGGGGGTAAAAAGCAAAATGGACACCAACCGGTGTCCGTAACACTAGCATGGGTTAAAAAAATGAAAGGACAGATTTCTGACAGCATGTAAAAAGTGCATGCATGCCAGATCAGATCTTTGGGACGCCTCCGCCTCTCGTCATCCTGTGAGATAAGCAGGCTAAGATAAAACGCCCGACCCAGGTAACCGCCGCCAGGTAAACCCCCCCCCCCCCCAAACTGTGACTTCAATGAGAGAGACTTCCTAAGGGAGTCTTATGAACGCCACTCTGACATGTCGTGACTTTTCGCACGCACCGCACAATATGCTACCTGGAGATGAAAGAGACGTGGAGAGTGGGAGACTGAGAGAGAGAGAGAGAGAGAGAGAGAGAGAGAGATCCAGGCATGCATGTAGAAGATATACAAAACAGGTTCCCGGGGACCGAGCCCACCCCCCCCCCCTTTTCCCCTCTCCTTAAGGATTCCGCCCACACGCGTCAGAGGGACCGCTCCGCTCACTGTTTGCCCAACAGCTCACACTCATCCCACACGTTATGCTAAGCTGGAGCTTGAGTCAGAGACAGTGTGACGGAGGGGGACAGGGCGCGCGTAGGGCAGAGGTAGACTAGACGTCGACAATGCAAGAAGCACCGGGCGTTGGGGATGAGTCAACGGCGCGAAGCTCGCCCAGATCACACCGCAGAGGCAAACACCATCTGTGTCACTGTCATCGTCTTGTTTCCCTGAACCTGAAATCTAGCGCAGAAACTGTAATCAACACAATGCCCGCTGGAAGCCGGCGTCCAACCGAGAGGGGAAACAATTAGCGGCGGCACTTAGCACACGAAACGCTGCGGCAGGCGGCCCGCTACAATCCAACAAGCGCGTGCTGATTGTCTTCTTCTAGCGCTTAATCATGACTTGCTGGTGCATTTGAATAGTGGGGTCAACACAGCTGGTTGGGGGGGGGGGGGGGTGGATTGGGGTTGTGATGGGGGCGGGGCTGGAACATCTGCAGAGGGGTGGGGTTAGAGGGCGGAAGGGGCACACGTGTTTATTTTTAATGCGTAGTCTGGCCTCAGAAAGCGGTGGTGAACGTCAGTGTGGGAGGAGCTCTGTTAGGAAAGACCTCAATCTCCAGCTTTCTTGCAACCTTGCGGCTAAAAGCTCTCAGGGGAGCAGTCGCTCTCGGCCCACTCGTTGCCATGGTGATTAACTGTCAATCAAGCGATGGCGGGTTTCTCTACATTAGATTTGACACCCACATACGCCGGCGCATATTCTCACCCTCCCCTCATGCAATCAAAAACAGACGACAGCAAACAAACAATAAACATACTGCATGTGGGTGGAGTTCACTGAAAAGCATCAATGCCTGCTCTCTAAATGAATAAATTGATCATTATCCATTATATATTAAACTATAGGCATCTCGCCGCGTCGATTCCCAGGCTCGCCCGGTGCGCGGGCTCGCTAGCCTGCCCTGCGGCTCGCCGAGCTGGCCCTGCAGCTCGCATAATGCAGCTCGCCCGCCGTGCGGCCTCGCCCGCAGTGACATCATCGCTGATGATGTCATAGACATTGTGACATCATCAGTGATCTCACAATTGCTCGAGTGTGTAACCAAAATCCACAATTGCTCGAGTGACATCACTGATGATGTCATAGACAATGATGTCACAATGTCTATGGTGTCACAACGTCATCATCAGTGACATCACAATTGCTCGAGTGTAACCAAAAACGTGACCAAAATCGCAGAACCCACTTAATCCCTTTTATATGGGTAAGGATAAAATAAGGATAAAGACACAAGATTCAATGCCCGTGAAGATAGTGTATTCATGTCCGTCTAACTCAGATCCTCATCTTGGTATCTTTTCTCTCCATCTCTATCTTAGCACCCACTTCTTTTTATCCCATATCATTTCTCAATGTTTTCC
>NC_139630.1:51795236-51842101 GCF_964638095.1 Poromitra crassiceps | reverse complement strand
AAAGAGATCTGCCCACCTACAGTATTACTACTACTGCTATTAGACTACTACTGCTACTACTACTACTACTACTACTACTCCTACTACTACTACTACTACTACTACTACTGCTATTAGACTACTACTGCTACTACTACTACTACTACTACTACTGCTATTAGACTACTGCAATGCTATTTTCTCCTGTCTCAGCCAAGTAGGCATGTCCCACCTGCAACTCATGCAAAACAGCAGGGTGTTAACCAAAACCAAGCGTGGATCCCACATCACACCAAACCTTGCCATCCCTTCCATGGCTCCCCATAAAGTATAGGATGGCATGGTGGCTCAGTGGTTAGCACTGTTGCCTCACAGGAAGAAGGTCCCGGGTTCGAACCCCGGTCCGTCCCAGGTCCTTTCTGTGTGGAGTTTGTATTTTCTCCCCCGTGTTCGTGTGGGTTTCCTCCGGGTGCTCCGGTTTCCTCCCACCACCAAAAAAAGACACGTATGTTAGGGTTAATACTCTTGTCAGTGCCCCTGATCAAGGCACTGGCAAAAGAACTGGAGTTGGTCCCCGGGCGCGGGACTGCGGCTGCCCACTGCTCCCTAGTTCTAGGAAGGTTCCTAGTAGGGGATGGGTCAAATGCAGAGGATGAATTTCCCCCATGGGGATCAAGGATAACGTATATTTCAAGATACAGTACTAATTATCACATACAAGGCCCTACATGGTCTCACCCCTTCATACATTTCCAAACTTTTGCATCCGTATTCCACCTAGCCCACTCAGACATCCGAGCAAGGTCTCTTATTTATATACCCCGCTCCCTCTGCAAATCCAAGGGTGATTGCTCTTTTGAAGTTAGCGCCCTGTTCCTCTGGAACTGTCTCCCCCCTCTGTTAGATCAGCTGAATCTGTAAACGTCTTCAAAATAACTCCCCAAAACCCATTTTACCAACTTGCCTTTTTCTGAACAGTGGCTGTAATTTATCCTCTTGTATGTACAGTATGTTGCTAACTTTTCTGTATTGTATTTTTGCATTTATGTATCATGTCAAGCACTTTGTAACTTTATTTAAAAGGTGCTATTTATATTATAAATAAAATCTTACTTACTCAGTGAGTTATTAGGTGTAATGTAAGTCCACAAAGCCTGTTCCACCATTCACTGCATGCCGGACAATACCCTTCACTATGCCAACAGAATCAAACTAAATATCAATCAAAGATATCAAAACATGATAGCTTGACGATATCGTCTTCACAGTGGGGAGGATACTGTGTGCGATGCACTGTTATGTCTGGAGGACATATTACAATGTGACACCCAACAAGACACTACAGATCAATACACACTCTCATGTATATACAGTATGGCCCCTAATACACACAGTTGTTTATGTGTTTCATGACTGCATCCAGTCAAGGTAAGAGGTGCAAGAAAGTGTCTTCAAACTAGGCTCAGAAGACCAGAGTCCGACTTTCAGCACTGGACAGCTCCCACAAAGAAGAAGCCCCCGGAGATAGATGCGGTTCTTGTTCAGTCAGACACTGATTTGGGCTTACACTGATTAAGCTGTCCATCTTCACACCACCAGGAGACCTCTCCGTGTGCAACGGTGTGTGTGTGTGTGTGTGTGTGTGTGTGTGCGTGCGCGCGCGCGTGTCTGTGTCTGTGTGTGTGCGCGTGTCGGTGTGTGTACTATGAGCACATATGTGCCTGCGTATGTGTGTATGTGAGCGGAATCTCTAAGCTTAAGGAGGACACCATCAGCACTGTACTGCCGGTGATTCACAGCCAGGAAGACATGAAAGAGCCGTGGAGGAGAGCCAATGGCAGAGCGGGGTTTCAGGTGGGAGAGGAAACCTCCCCGTTCTGTCGACACCTAACAAGGAGCGAACTGCAAAACAAACCTGCAGATTGTGTCATCGTAGTCCTCAGGGTGCACCGAGAGAACGCTGCTAATTGAATCTAGCACTGAGAGTCGAGTAATGAGACATTGAAGAGGCAGTGTTCTGGACTCCTGTCACCACTTCTTCCTGTTTTCTGATCTTAATGAAGGTAAACTATTTCACATCTTCGCACCTTGCTAAGAATAGCCATGATAGCTGCAGTCGTGAGAATCCATCATGTATTTCCCCGTGATACACGACAAATATAGGATATCACAAGTTCACAAATATCCTGTGAACTGCACCATCATGGAATTAGAATATCACGTGAGGACATTCATATGGTATACTATCTAACACAGCAAATAATACCTCATATTACATTGTAATACGATAACGCATACTACCTATTGGCAAGATGCCCTCTTACAGTGGCTAATCATCACTGCTAGCCCTCTAAGGTCCCAGGTTGCGAACTCTTGCTAAGCTGACAAGAGCAGCTTTTGAACTTCGACCCCAAACCAGCAGCCCGGCGGATCACATCCAAAGGGAGACAGTGCCCAGACAGTGATCTCTCCCCCCCAGGCTCTTTGCTGTCACAACATACAGACCACCGCGTTATGTTCATTTCAGTTCCCTATAGGCGCATTACATTCCAATGCTCTATATCGCACTATAGTTTCTTCTTCTGGTTACATTTAGCTCAATTCATCTCAGTTTATAGGTTTTTACTATCATTGACAAAACACTTGTATTGCTACAAGTCTCACGACTGAATGATGAATGTTTGCAATTCTCAATTGCAAATCACAGTTGTGTCACGATCATTTCTGCACAATATGACTTGTGCATCCCGATCCCGATACTTGACTTTGTATGATATCCATTCGTTCTCACAGACTGTAAATTTGTAGTAATGAAAACAGATACTACACAATACATTTCACGATAAAAAAAATGCTCCAAGAAAACCTTTTAGTTTGTGTGTGGCCAAGTTGGAGAAATTCGAATCTGGTCAAAATCTTGTAATCTGGCCCTTCTCAACATTCCAATTTCCATTTTTCTCACACACAACAGAGTGAGTTCATCAAGAAGGAAAGGCAATTGGTTTTATTTGGTTGTCCTGTCCATTGACGGCACATTAAGCTGCCTCATATATGTCTTGGACTGGGGATGCTTCGACTCAAAGGTTAACTTCAGCTCTTCCGTGACCACCAACATCACCGATGTTGCACCACCAGTTCACCAGCACTCTCCATCTCCACTAAAGCGGTGCGTATAAGTGAATAATCAATTGCACCACCGTGGAGTAAATAAACCTGGACCAATACAACTGCAGCCAGTCAATATGATAGCCTTCAGGTGCAGCTTACAAAGAGTCTGCTGCTGAATGCAGAGTGGATTGTCTCCTTCTGGTTTTGGGGGAACTATCTTGACGGGGGATGCACCAGCGAGCTGTGAGCACTCAATTTAGCTTGAACACAAGAGTGAAGATGCTCTTTTATGCCATATGGAAAGGAATGCATTGGCTTTTAGACTCATTTGTGCTGGGAAATCGGTGGATGAGGTTGCTTTAAATGAGAAGACCTATCTCGTAAGGTTTTTTGGGGGGCATAATAAAACAAAATGGCATACCATGACAGTGGGTTTCAATTCAAATTGTATTCCCTGGATGCCAGCATGTGCATGATTTAGCCTGTAGTGGAGATGCTTTCATCATGAATTAGCATCATATCTTTGAAAAACCATTTGATTGATAAGGGGCAATAAAGGCAATTATCAAATAGAAATATTAGTTACATATCAGTCTCAATCTCTCACACACATGCAACGGCAACACACTCGAAGCAGGGCTGGAATGAGTCAAGCCATTCCACCACATCTCACAGTGAGAGTGTATTAGATTTTACACCCCCACCCCGCCGGCACTCGTCTCAGATCAGCCATCATGCGTTACATTTTTTCCATTAAATGCCAGCCACTGCGTCTGTCTGCACCAAAAAACAACTCGCTGCTGCTGAGGAGCTCCTGCTGAACAGCTTTTACATGGAGTGGGATAAAGCTGTGCGCACCACCAGGGTCACATCTTTTACTACCACGGTAGCCGCTGCATGTCACAGATTACGCGCACACACGCAGACCTTGAGTGTGCCCATACGGTCTCCCCGACCCGTCAGTTTGTGTGTGGGATGGGAAAAGCGGGTTTTTAGCACCAAAGATGTCGAGCGTCGCAGAGGAGTCGATGACATCATGTCTGTGGGGGGAGATGTCGTTTTTCTGAGCCGTGAAAACAGATGCTCGTCTGGCCTCTGGTTGCAGAGTTGGAGGAGCCTATTTGATGCGGGGAGGGAGGGAGGGAGGGAGGGAGGGAGGGAGGATGAGACGAGGCGTCCGAATGCACTATGTGAGCAACACACACAGTCACAGTCACACTCACACTCACACACACACACACACACACACACACACACACACACACACACACACACACACACACACACACACACACACACACACACACACACACACACACACCTTTCGCCTACCTGTCCCTCTTTGAACAAATAGCGCTCTTCCTCCCCACACAAGCGCAATGGCGCACTGTGATGAAATAATCACAACGGTGCCATTTATGAGCAGCTGTGGCAATTGGGTGTCTCAACAACACATTTGGTGGAGAACTGACGAAGATTTATCGCAAAACGAAATTGCTTTTGGATCGAAAACGTGAATAAATGTAGTATCAAATAGTGAACACAGTGATGCGAGAACAACGGCATCACCACGGTGCTGCTTTTCACCCCAGTCAGCCTACGACGGGTTATACCAGGTGACAGTCAAGAAGAGGTGGGAGGCAGACTGAATGGGGAAAGCGGGGGGGGGGGGGGGGGGGGGGTTGAGCGGGATGGAGCTGTGCTTTGGGGGATTTAACTGTTCCCTATAAAGGCAATAGCCTACTCAAAGTTTGGCTTACCTCCACACTTGTCCCATCTGAAAGATGTGTATGACGGTCTGCCAGATCCAGACAGAGAGGAGGCAGCACCTGTCTCTTTGCAGACTGACTGTAGCTCTCCGACTCAGCCCCTCCACGGAGCCGAGTCCGCCGCCAGTGTAATCCTGCACAAACCACCTGAAGCTCAGGATCTGCACCAGCACCGAGGGCACCAGCACGAAGAACAGGGTCAGGCCCGACCAGAGGAAGTCCTGCTTGTGGTAGTAGTCGATGGCCAGCCACAAGTCGGTGCCCACGTCCCAGAAGAACACCAGGAGCGCCAGGATGATCCACAGACAGTCCAGCCAGAGGCGCTGCTCAGGCGGCGGGGCTGGCCGCTCCGCAGCGGCAGCGTCCCCGTCCCCTCTCCCCTTCCCCCGGAGGTAATGCAGGCAGGCGCTTCGGCAGCCCCAGTAGCACGACGACGTGTTGCAGCAGTGGCAGATGTGGAAGGAGCTGCCGTCGCGGGGGTCGTCATCGCACGTCCCGACCACCTCGTCCAGGTTGTGCAGCTGGGCGAAACCGGTGACGACCCCGCGACCATCGGATTTCGCTGCCATCTTTCCCTCTGGTGTTCCCACCTCCTCCTCCGGCTTCCGGGGTTCGTGACGACACTTCCCTGACACCTGTTTTCCGAGTGCACCCCGAATGTGGGAGCCATCTAAAAGCAGCGGCGGGGTGGCAGCAGCGCGGCGCCGTCGCCCACTCCGTCCCCAGACTGCGCTCCAGCGGCGCAGCGGACGCAGCCCATCTTTTCTTGCTCTCTCTCTCTCTCTCCCTCTCCACTGCAGAGCGTTCTCACCTGGCAACAATACACTACCTACACTGTCCTACAGTAGGCTACAATCTACAGTTCAAAAATGACATTTGTATGTCAAGCGTCCATCTATGGCCGAGCAGTCTTTACCTGTGCAAGCCCCTCATTTCCCCCCTTCTCTGCAGCTCTCTCCTCTAGCTGCAAGCTGAGTGCCATGTGCAGACCGTCTCTCACTGTCCCACGACGACGTAATTCATCTCTCCCACCTCTCCTCTCCGCCTCTGTCTCTCCCCTCTCTCCCTCCCTTTCTCGCTCTCTCTCTCTCTCTCTCTCACACTCTCACACACACACACACACACACACACACACACACACACACACACACACACACACACACACACACACACACACACTCACTCTCCCTCTCAACGTGGTTGCCATCTAGTGTCTCATTTGAAGCCCCTAATATGCAGGAGGCGACCGCATGATGTAATGCTGCATGTCTTTTCACACCAAACACAGTCATGCGTCCCCGCTGTGTGAGACTTGAGTGAATCAGCCAGGATGACTGACACTGTGGTCTCTTTTTGTAAAAGAAAAGGCTCAATAATGAGTTACTTCATTTCACTTCATTTTGGTATATAGACCTATATGGTATCCTATATTCCATGGCATACCTCTAAGACATTATCTATATAAGAATAATAATCTATTTATTATACTGTATGTGTTTATACTTCTAAAATAGAATGACTATAGATTTTTTTTGTATTAGGAAATTTATGGTTTTACCTATACCGCATCAACAAACAACTGAAGTCTGCACTCTGCAAGTAAATTGTAGCCTAACTGGCATCCGGGCGCAACGGCCACTTCTATCCTCCCGGTAAAAGAAAGGACATACTCTGCATGATCTATAGGGCTAGGCTACACACCTCTATTATGGTTGCTAAGAAACATGTTATATGTTCGCTCCTTTCTGCCGCATTTTGCAGCTGTATTTTCAGCAGTACTCAAGGGGTTAAGGATTCGCTGAAAAAAGTGATGCTTTCCTTCTGGTAGCATGTACAAGAAAAGAGCTGATGAGTCCGCTGCAGTCGGCTCAACACTATGGCCAGACTGTGCGGCCACAGAGCGGGGGATGGGGGCTCAGAGTCCGGCGTCCGCGTCCCCTCAGCAGGCTGCCCTCGATGTGATCGGAGCTGTCCAGTGCTGAAACATGTTCTGAAGGGGCTGCCCTCGATGTGATCGGAGTCCAGTGCTGAAACTGTTCTGAAGGGGACTGTGACCAGGCGCTACGTAATTATCTCTCTCTCCTCCCTCTCTCTCACCCCCGCTCTCTCTTTCTCCCTCTCAAGCATGCAGACACCCACACAGTCTTCCCCATTTTTATAGCATAGCCTACACAACATCATCGACATCACAAAGCTCCACCTTCTCTGGCATAGCCTAAGTCAGCTATCGGACTATTGAGATGGATTTGACTTTAAAAGCCCAGAACAAGTTAATTAACTTGGCTATATATGTAGCCTACTACTACTAGGGATCATTATGTGCTTCAAACATGCCTAGAGATCAATTATTTCACAGCAACCATTTTGAGGTGCGCTAAAGCAGGAAGTAAACCATGTGTAACCAATAACATTAAAATGAGGCCCCCCTGGCACTGGCACACCTATGGAATGGAACCATAATTAATGGTAATGGTTGCACCTGCTTTACTACTTCTTGCTTTACCACTTCAAAACGGTTATGTGAAATGAGTCTATAGCAAAGGTTTGGAGGGTGCCAAAGGGGAGACTGCTGGTTATCATCAATATCAAGAATACGTGACGGTCTCTCCCCCATGCCCCACCAACACCACTCCCTAATTATTTCTACCAATTCTGATTCAAGTGTCTTGAGTGAAAATGAAGCCCTTGCAAATGAAGATATTGCAAGGTTTTAGCTATGCTTAAAATCGTTGCTAGCATGTTCCAGCATGTTCATATACAAATCCGTTTTGCAAGATTGAAATGTTCAAATTGCCTGAACAATTGTCCGCTCAATCTCCATGCTTTAAAGATCTATTCTGTGGACAAATGGCTTGTCCTTTATCCAAGTAAAGTTTTGTTTAATACAGCAATGTCAGCAGAACGTCTTATTTTAGAATAGTGAAGGAATTTCAGGTTGTTCTTTAAATGTGATCGGATGCTTGCAAGAATGTATATGTTGTGTGCAAGGCGACTGGCACATCTTAAAACATCATATAAAAAGTTGAATCTGAGTAGATTCCATTTCCTCTTCTTCCTCTAAGCCTTTTGAGCAGCACACACTACACACACTCAGCTCTTCTGTTCACACAGGAGATGGTGGCTGCACTACAGTCTAGCGCAGGCAAGATTATCACAGCAATAACGGCAATCAAATCAACTCAAATCATAAATCACTTTTACCAAAACACGTTTGTCACAGTCTGATTTACAAGACAACAGAAGGACATGAGTCATTTTGAACAAGAGATAAACAAACAAATCACAATCCTAAGATATGAGGCTAGTGGGCAGGCGTGTGTGTGACTACATCAAACAAAAATAAGAAGAAGAAAAGACAAACAAACAAGAAGCCCACGTAACTCTCATGAAAGAAATAGGGATGTGGGCTAGTCGGGGGCATAGGGTAAATAAATCAGACTGGACTTTAATACTGAGTATCTGAATCAGGGTGGGAATTTCTTAATTTTAGGGGCAAGGCCATCTGGCCTTCGGTGGCACAAATTGTGTTTTAGGGCACAAGGCCACATGCCAGGAGGGCACAAAGGCCATTGCTCTATTGACATCGTGAAGAGCGATTTTTCTGAAATGTGTTGCAATGAGCCAATTACACATCCTTTGCATAGGGCAGGCTACATTAAACTGAGATCACTGATGCTTTTAAAGCAACTGATAGCAGGGCACTGCCATGGTGGCCTTAGGGATCTCAGGGCATCGCGGCCAGAGGGAGGGGCAACGGCATGGCCTCCATGTACAGTAATTCCCAACCTTGTCTGAATTCCTGGTTCCAGAAGGAGGGAGCCATATAGAAAAGGCAGTTTTCCAGCCAGCTGTTTTCTGAGTAGCTATAAATCCTGCATCCTGTGAGCAGAACGCTCAATTTGCAGGAAGCAAGTAAATCAATGAAGTATCGTGGGCAAGACAATTTTATGTTTTGTAATTAAGAAGTAAGATTTTGTCATCAATACATGTAGTTATGAGGAGCCAGCGAAAAGACTGAGACAGGTTTAACGTGATCATGTTTGCTGGTGTGCGTCAGGATTCTGGCTGCCATGACATCTGGGTCAGTCTGGCCTATTCACCTTATGTAGAAGAGACCGTCTGGCTTGAGAGACTAACAGGAAGTGTAAATACAATTGGAAGTTCTGATTGTATTTACACTTCCTGTGACTCATAAACCTAGTCTGACTCATAATGTGAGTCAAACTAGGTTTGACCAGGTGAGTCAGACTAGTTTGAGCAGGTAAAACAGCCGGCGTTTTGAACAGGAAGTCGTGATCCAATGGGTCAAGTGGGCGGGGCTGCATGAGGCGAATAAAAACTCACAGCAACAGCTCACTGCAGACGTGTGACAGCAACTCACATTAATGACTAATTGCAACTCACAAGGGCTCTCACAGCAACCTACGACAGCAGCACAGGAAATGTACGTGACCTAAACAGTAAGTGACAGAGGTAGGAACATGCAACCTACATCGCTGCAACTGTTGCTCATTCACGCGTCGACGTCTGCTCCGATTTGGCTATTCAATTTGTATGTCCTCACTTCCATTTGTTCAATTCTAACACCATGGGAAAATAAAAACTTTGCTGCTACTAATACCTAACATCTTACTGTAATAAAATGTTTCATAACTAACTTGTTTATCCACAATGGAAATAGATTTGACGACTTTTTTGTGTCATCCCGATGAGTTATTTTGTACTGTATGCTTGTGGTGTACCGTATGTTTGATTTATCAAATCAGTCATTCATTCATTCAATCATTGCTGGATAGCTATCTGTAGAATCTGTTACTACCATATCTTGAAAAGTGCTTATTAGAGGTTTGGCTGCTGGTAGCTATCGTCATAATGTCACTTGCGATATAATTGAGCTTTTCATTAGTTTATCCATAAATGCTTTGGGAATAAAACCATGAATTTAAAATCATAAAGCCTATCATTATATTTTGTGTGGGGGCACTGCTACATTTCTGGGTCCCCTGACAAGATTTGGCACAAGCCCTTCAGTCTGATGCATCTAATTTAGTGCAGCATCACCTGTCCTCTTTGAATTTTTTTTTTTTTTTTTTACCCCACAAGTGCCCTCCTTTGTTCTAGCTTTAGAAATGCTAATTGCTAATTGAATGTGTAAATCTGAGCAGAAATAACTACAAATGGTAATTAAGCTACAAGATGGGAACCGTGCGTTGTGAATATGTAATCTGGTGTAGGTGTAAATCTGTTTTTTTCCCTTGTGAAATATAAATACGTTTTCAGCCTCTCAGCCTCCTCTGATTAACCAGTGAAACAACCTGCAAAGGGAAAATCTTCCTTTGGCATCACTTCATTTCAAGGGGTCACAAGCCAAACAGGTTGAGAACCACCGGCCTTGACTCCCAGCCAGGAAGTGTAGGCTCAAAACAAAACCATTTTCTTTCCCTCTACATGAATGAAAAATACTAGAAACTCAAGAGTGTTACTTAATCTATCCCACGAAACATACCATTTTGATGAAGGCTAATAGGGAAGCATATTGCTCAGGCGTACAGTCAGGGTGCATCGCAGCACACGTGCTACGAGCTAAAGAATGCTAAAGATGTCATCGGTGATGAATCCAAAGGGAGCCTGGATGCCTTCTCTGAGTTTTTCCCATTGGGGGTGTGAAGGAGCTACTGCAACTGTGCTGGATGGGAGTGACTGGATCCCTCATATGACGAAGGCATGACCGAACAAATAACTTGAATTTCATTATTATGAACTAGAAATAAACGCCTCGTGGTTGTCTACATCCATGCCTGTCCAGATGTATAAAATATATGCAGTGAAGACTTTGAAGGAATTTAATAAAAGGTACTAAGTGTTTTTTCAAGTTATCACCATATTAACATGTATGATAGCAGTGAATAATTTCCAGTTAGAAACATGCTGTCTTCACTACAGCAGAGACTTTGTTTTTTTTACAGAGGAGTACAGATGAGTCATAGGGAGCTTCGTCACGCTCACGCGGTACGACAATCACCTGAAGCTGCGAAACCAATGAGCTTGTGGTGGTGGTGGACTACCAGAGGAAAAGGAGGCTCTCTGTCCTGATTGTCATCCAGGGAGAGGAAGTGAAGAGGGTGGACTCATACAACTATCTTTGGGTCCAAATCAATAAAGTAATGTGATTATTTAGGTCAAATTAAAGGATTTTAGTGTCTACAAAAATAAGTGACAGCATCATTTTTGTAAAGTGACCCAAGATATATAGAGCAAAACATTATGATGTCACAGTGAAGTTGACCTTTGAACTTTTGGATATAAAATGTCATCACTTTATCATTTCATCCAATAAGACATCATGTGACATTGTGTTTCCCATAATTACCTCTGTCATGGAGTTGGCTGGGCCTTGCTACGGAGTTGGCTGGAGGTTATGTTTTCACCCCTGTTTGTCTGTCTGTTGTTAGCAGGATATCTCAAAAAGTTATGGATGGATTTGCACAACACTTGGCAGAAAGTTTGGTCATGGGCCAACTAAGAAGTGATTAACTTTCCACACCCACTGGCCAAAAGGGGGCGTGGCAATGGGCGTGTTCAATCACAAAAAGGTGCCTAACTTCCAAAGGGATTAAGTTAATACCGTGAAACTTTGCAGAAAGGTTGCTCATGCGCCAAGAACGAACTGATTACCTTTCCATGACCAATGGCCAAAAGGGGGTGTGGCAATGGCCATGGCCAATCACAAAAAGGCGCTTACAGTAACTACCACATGGATTCACGTAACACGATGAAACTTTGTGGATAAGCAGGTCAACTTAGAACTGATTGACTTTCCACACCCAAGGAGGCACCTAAGTTCCAAACCGTATGAAGCGTATGAATTCTAAAACATAGCTGCCCGAAACATATTTTGTAAGGTCACATTGAACTTGACCTTTGACCACCAAATTGTAATCAGTTCATCCTTGAGTCCACGTGGACGTTTGTGCCAGATGTAATGACATTCCCTCAAGGTCTTCCTGAACGAGCATGGAACGGCCGGATGTGAGGTCACATGACCGTGAACTTTGACCTTTGACCACCGAAATCGAATCGGTTCATCCTTGAATCCACTTTGACCCTTGAACACCAAAATCGAATCAATTCATCCTTGAATCCAAGTGGATCTTTGAGACAAATTTGAAGAAATTCCCTCAAGGCATTCCTGAGATATTGTGTTAACGAGCATGAAACGGGCGGTCGTGAGGTGACATTGACCTTGAACTTTGACCACCAAAATCGAATCAGTTCATCCTCGAGTCCAAGTGGATGTTTGAGCCAAATTTGAAGAAATTCCCTCAAGGCCTTCCTGAGCTATCGCGTTAACGAGCATAGGATGGACGGACGGATGGACAACCCAAAAACATGACTCCAGCCACGGCTATCGCTGGCGGAGGCATATAAATGTTACACCAGTGCATCGGACCAGAGCCCCACATTAAACCCTACATTAAATAAAATGTTACACAGACAGCCTGGCCCAGATTACATCAGAAATTAGCCTACATTTATTTTGTTTGCAATATGAGTCAAAATTACAACTGGGTTATTGCTCTCTCTGAATTTATGTGTGGATCATCTCTATGAAATGGCAGGGGCTACAACAGATCAGATTTTGATCTCAATAGCTGAGTCATTTTTTTCCACCATCTCCCAGATTCTGTCACTCCAGAATGTTGTTAATATGGCCGTGTCTGACACATCAGCAGTTATACTTTGACCAAAAAGGCAGGATTTTGAAACACTTCCCGGAAGATTAATGGACACAGTTTATCCACAATATATTACCGTTATGAATTTATTAAGAGTCTTTTCGTTAAGTCATCATTCTGTCAGTATACAGACTGCACTGATTCACTGGACACTCAGGGCCGGAAATAACACAACATCAAAGGAAAATACAAATTCAAATAAGCAACCATTCAGAACAGGAAATTAATGAAAAGGAATGAATCATTGATGAATCAGTCTTTCATCATGAATTGAATGTCTCCTCTCTCTTCTCTTCTCTCCTCTCTCTTCTGTCTCTGTGTGTGTGTGTGTGTGTGTGTGTGTGTGTGTGTGTGTGTGTGTGTGTGTGTGTGTGTGTGTGTGTGTGTGTGTCAGAGAGAGAGGAGAGGGAGGGAGACTACGATATGAGAGAAACGACTGAGTAGTATAATTCTGAGGCTAGTATACACACACCTCCGCATCCTCTGCTGAAGGAGACTTTGATGCAGGAGCGGCTTCTCTCTTCTCCCCCACTACTGGGACACCGGGCAATATGGTGCCATGAACATCAAGGAAGAGAGGAGGAAGAATGATTTTTGGATCTTTGGGATGCATCATGCCTCCAAGAAATGACAAAGATGTTGATAGATCTACTGTATGAATGTGCTTTTATGGAAAATGTAGGTATTGTGTCTGACATGAGTTTTACGAGTATTTCCCCAAATCCCCTCAATAAAAGTGTTTGATACAGTTTTATCTCTTTAAACATTTCTCACCCAGCTGCTCTCATAAATGGTCATTTTTCTTGCTGAGCCTTTCCTAACAGATGCTGAAGTAAATCATCTCCCCCTGCACTAATAGATCTGTCTTACCACTCTTTTGAATAAAACATATGGATATTGTGTCCTGTGCAGGGATGTGATGGGAGAATTTGCTTTGAAAGCTATTTTTTCTCGAGCCATCTTCGCTGAGAAACGGGGGGAAAAGCCATAGCGAAGCATCTTTTTCTCAGAACAAGGGCAGTTATTTGGTTTGTAAAGCAATGTTGCTTTCACATTCAATTGAGCCTGGGCGTCTCTACGGCTATTTCTATGATGTGGGCTGGAAGAGGCCGAGGGCTAACCATCTATTGTGAAGCCCAGACAGCCTGCAAGTGAAGCAAATACAGGGGTGATTTGTAATACATCACACACACACACACACACACACACACACACACACACACACACACACACACACACACACACACACACACACACACACACACACACACACACACACACGGCAGTTAGGACAAAGCTTCGTCTCCACCACCCAGTACAGCTACCAATCACTGGATAACAGAGATACTGAGACAAATAATGAATATACACAAGCACAACGGTGTGTGTAGTACGCGGGCACGCATGTGTGTGTGCACACACACACACACACACACACAGGTTCACACACTGCCCTGACAAAGACATGTCTGGTAACAAACACATAAACAAACAAACAAACAAACAAGCCTGCTATTGTCTCTGCGAAGCCATCTGCTCTTCTTCTCTCTCCAAAAGTGTTCACCTCCTTAGGGATTCTCCCATTCAAGGTCTGTGTTTACTTGTGTGTGTTTGTGTGTGATCTATCAGCCAGAATATTAGTTTTGCTATAGTGGTATGTTATCCTCTGCTTTGAGAATCGAATATACTGGAATATACTTGAACAACAATGGTGATTTTCTTACTGTTGCAAGTCCCAACCCAACTGCTGCAATGAACCAGATATGATATTAAATAAGAAACCCATACACCTCTGATTTCAAAATTCATAGACCTACAATGCAGTCATGGGAACAACTTTTTCAGTCTTGACATTCACAGTTGCCCGTGGCCTGACCCCAAATCATTATAACTTGCTGATTACAAGGACTGAATTAGCCTGGTAAATAGGGGTGTCATGATACACTCAGTTCACGATACGATAGGATACGATACACGATATTGGGGTCACGATAACGATACGATACGATATATAACAAAAAAATTGCGATCGATTTGTAAGTTGAGGGGGCATCCTCCACGCTAATTTTAGTAATTTCACCATTTTCATCCTCTGTGTCCGTAACGTCCCTCGTCTGTTCAAACAATGCAATGAAAAGGAGAGCGAGCATGCAATCAGATGGCAATCAGTGCCACCATGTTCAGCTTATTTTTCTCGCGATATGAGATTTAATCTCAACGATAGGCCCACATATTGTCACGTTTTGATATTGCGATATATTGTGGGAGGATATATTGTGACATCCATACTGGTAAAGCATCTGGATCTGTGAACTCGCATGCTGTTTCAGAATGTGAGTTCACGTGACCGGATGGTTTCACCGAATGACCTCCAACAACATTCTTTCCTCTCTCAAAAGGCAGTATCAACAACATGCTTCTGGTAGTTGGTTCAAACTTAGGAGGAGCCTAAAAAGTCATGATAATAAACAAATGTGGCTTGTGTGTAGCATCAGCAGCACAGCCCCTACGCCCCCATACCAGACCAAAACATCGATTTCCTTGAAGGAAATCAATAGGAAGGGATTTGCTTCACATGATCTGTGCAACACTTTCACCTTCAGGACATCTTGAATCAAGTTGATTTGCATTATGGACCCAAGAGGGAGAGATCCTTTCCCACCACAAATCTCTCCAATAAATGTTTCACTGTCACCACCTAGTGTTTCTTTTTGATAGCGCATTGTATGATATTATAGCCTACAGAAGTTGACTAAGTGGCCAAAATGCAGGGCCTTATTAACTTTATTTCCAAATCTCTGCAAGTGATGTGTATAGTAGGCAACTAGCTAGCATTGGGCATGCCCAAACATTTTAAAAAAAATTGACAGTGGATGAAGTTCAATAGATGAAGAAAAAAAGTTTACCTGTTAAAGTGTGCCTCACCTCAGTCTGTGCACGAGACATGCCTATTCACACCTGCTGCAACCCTATCCAGTGCTGTCTGTGGCGTGGAAGAGCCTGGTGATGCGAAGTTAATCTGAGTAGTACAGTGTAGGCTTAGGCTATAAAGATGTTGACACATTACAACAATAGGCTCACCTATCAATGTTGCAACAAACGGAGGCCTAGAGAGGTAGCTAACTACAGCGTTTGTTTGTGTTGATTTCTTCTTCTTCAAGCAATTCGGAATTTGCTGCGCGTGCAATTTGCTGTGCATCGTGAAATTTAGGCGGAACCAATGTCCGAATTCAAATTGTTCCAGTCGCCAGTCGGTATATTTTTGTAAACGTACCCCATCTCTCCCCGCTCACAGCACCAACATCAACAACAAAGAGATAACGCTAGGTATCTGCCTTTCCCTTTAGCTTCGATGTTTATTGTTGACCTGTTAGAACGTGTTCATTTGCATATTTTACTGTATGCACGCATATAGGTTATATAGTAATAACGCTATATTTATTTTTATATTGACTTAGCTAACCTGGGTAACGCGGCTAGCCACTTCATTTCCTGAATTAAGCTAACTTTGGCTAGCTGGCAGATCATTTCGGTTTTTAACTTAATGTTACTTTATATCGTGTTGTAGTGAGCCAGGTAATGTGCAGCATATTTTGTGCGAAGCAGGCACGGGCTTCAGTGATGTGATGACTAACGTTAGCTGTTTATTCACCTGACGCAGTGTGTTACTAACGTTACTGGAGGGAGGGGGGAAATGACAGCTGGAAAGATTTGAAGCATAGGAGTGTATCAGGAGAGACAGAGATAGCCCTAAGCATCAAATTGGCTTTCTACACGAAGAAGAACAAGTTGAACAAGCTGTGACAGTCAAAAGAAGCTCGGATTTCATTGACATAAATAAATAGCTGGGTTTAGGCCAGCAACCAGCACCAGCTATCTTGTCCAATGTACAACAGACTTCATACTTCATAGAGCTCCTTGTGGTATCTGAAGATGAGATGTAGCCCCTTTGGAACTCTTCCGGGTATGACGTCATCGTCACGTGATCGTCTACCCTACAAGAGTCCCTTATCCGTACATAGACTTGCCTGTGACTCTGGCTCTCAAGTGGTCTAAATCAGTGATACGCACATATTTACAAGTGTCACAGACACATTTCAAAGCCACCTACTAGAGCAGAAGGGTTCATTGCTTCTCGACGGAGGAAAGCTTGATGCTGCTCATAAATGCCTCTTTTTATCCGATTATTCTGTGCTGGTGATATTATTTTTTCCTGGTTAGAGCCCCCAGCCGTCACAGCGATCAACTCACAGCCGTCACAGCGCTCAACACTCTGCTCGAAAGCTCGGTAAAAAATAATGTCACCGGTACAGAATTCGGATAAAAAGAGACATTTATGAGCAGCATCGAGCTTTCAAACTCCTCTGTCGAGAAGCAATGAACCCTTCTGCTCTAGTAGGTGGCTTTGAAATGTTTCTGTGACACTTGTAAATATGTGCGTATTGCTGTTTTAGACAGCTTGAGAGCGAGAGTCGCAGGGAAGTCTATGTACGGATAAGGGAGTGTTAGACAGCAGATGATGAAAGCATATGTGGACAAACAGTTACAAAAGGAGGGATATGAAATGAAGATCAATTGAACCAGCAGCCAAGGGTAAACAGTGATATGCTGGACTTCTGAACTGAGTTCTGAACTTTGCTCAGGGATTTCGGGTGTCATGGTCGGATTACTGCAGGACACAAAGACACCGTCAGAAGCAACCGAAAGGAGCAGCGGTCGTCTCTGAATGGAAAGAAAGTATCCCAGCTGGGGTTTAGAATATGGAAATGATCTATTATTGACGAAGGCAGAAGATATTTGTCATATGAGGGATGGCTATGGTAGCAGGAGTGGGGTTGTGGTACATTGTTCTCAACTTTTGTAGAATTGTGCTAAATAAGCTTATGGTTTGCTGATTAAATTAAGTTTGCAGAGCTGAGAAAGGGTTGGGTAATTAATTGTGATCTAGGTGTAAGCCAGATGTAGGTGCATGATATTATCGGTGACTTTAATATTGTTTTGTGTTGAAAACACGTGAAAGTTTTACACTTGTGTCGAAACATGGCTCAAACCTTCCACACTCTCCTTTGTTCCCAATCACTAATTCAACCCCAGATCTGGGCTGTCAGGTCAGGTCATGGAGTTTGCAGAGCTGATAAAGACGCCCCGGGTGGACGGGGTGGTCCTCCATCGCCCCTTCATGCCCACGGTGGAGGGGACGTTGTGCTTGACTGGTCATCACCTCATTCTCTCCTCCAGACAGGACAACACAGAGGAGCTCTGGCTGCTTCACTCCAACATTGACTCCATAGAGAAGAGGTGAGGCTGTACTTACTGTCATGGGGACTGTAAAACATTTTCCCGGCCTTAATTGCTTTTCATGGGATGTCTCTCGGCCCACGTTTCTCAAATTGGGGTACGCATACCCCTAGGGGTACTTGGAGGTACTACATGTGGTACTTGAGAGAAAAAAAAGAATAAACCACCATGAAAATGTTACAGGTTTTGGAAAATATATTTTTAGATCATAATGTTGTTTAATTGTAACATTGACATAAATTGTAGGCTATTTGCATAAAGATGTTGCACATTGGACTGTTCATAGTTCATATACACATACCTAGTACCTACCATTGAATAGGGGTGGGGGGTATTTTACAGATATGTTTAGTGATAAAACATTGACAAACTGTGAACCTATTGATCTGCAAAGTGTTAAACCAAATTAAATCAAAAAAATGTTATCGAATACAAACTAATACTTATTTGCTGTTATGCTGTTTTGTTTGTAACTAACACTTAAAGGAGAATTTCGGGTTTTTTTAACCTGGATCCATCTCCTGGCATTAATTATGATTTGGCCACTCACCAGGCGATCTCCGCGGCGTTTCTGGCCGTCCTAGCGTTGTTTTGACATCAATAGCGTCCAAGTCAGTTGTAAAATGGAGCTGACTTGGGGCCAAGTGTGAGCCTGTCTTTCCTGCATCTAAATAGCTATTTTTATTCCCGTTTTCGCCAAATATCGTCAGAATCTGATCCCTCAAGAAGCACCACAGTGATATTTCGCCAAAGGCTGTTTCCTGGAGTCCCACAGGGATCAAATTACCTCAAACGTGATCTCGGTCACCAAGTCTCGTGAAGTCCCGCGATACTTTCCTGCCGACTGACCAAGTACAGGAGGACGCTTTGCGGTGGTGGTTTTAGCGCAACCTATGTGGGGTTTGGCGTAACCTATGTGGGATTCGAAATAACGAAGGTTATGCCATAAAAATAGCTATTTAGATGCAGGAAAGACAGGCTCACACTTGGCCCCAAGTCAGCTCCATTTTACAACTGACTTGGACGCTATTGATGTCAAAACAACGCTAGGACGGCCAGAAACGCCGCGGAGATCGCCTGGTGAGTGGCCAAATCATAATTAATGCCAGGAGATGGATCCAGGTTAAAAAAAAACGAAATTCTCCTTTAATGAAATGTTATGGTCTGTCAGGAGAAATCTGCTCAGTCAGGAGGCACTAATTCACTAATTTCTTATTTGTAATGTTCTATTCTTCAAAAGGTCGGTTAATCTTTCATTCATGGCATATGCTATGGTTTTCTCTTGATGTTTTCTAAGCAAAATGTTGCAGTCGGGTAAAGGGCAGTACTTTGATTCAGAAATCATGGATAGGGGGTACTGAAGCCAAAAAAGTTTGAGAACCACTGGCATAGGCTATAATTTGACATTGACATATATTGACATATTGACATTATTTAATTACTTTCACTTGACATCTGAAAAGTTGCAGCAGCCAGTTATACCTCTGCTAGGAAACATATCATTGTTATGGAGGTAGTATAGCTATAATTTATATACGGGGGTGTACAAAATAACAGGAGCACTAATAAAATGTATTAATATCAACTACCTAATAAGGTGTAGCGCCATCCTTCCACCACTGAAATACTGCTATACAGGTCCTGAATATCCCACTGTAACCTGAGTGCAGTGGGATATTATTACCATTCCTCAAGTAGGGAAGCCTCCAGTTCCCTGAGAGCTCAAGGAGACTGAAATCCACTTGCAATTTGCACTCCAGAACTTCCCATAATTGTTCTATTATCTTAAGATCCAGTGGTTGAGGAGGCATTTCACATCTCGCTTCATCTAGACTAGAGCCATATGAAATCCATTTTATTTTTTCCAAATTCCGTTTTATTTCCCCCCGAATTCATTTTTTTCCATTTTAATTTTAATTTTGCGGTCAGGAGCAATATTCTTTCATTTTTTGACGACTTGGCTCTCTCAGACAGCCTCTTCGACATGTTTCTCAAGGTGAAAACGAAGTTGTGAGGTGCAGTAAGGGTCACACGCAAGACTGACCCCCCTCTCAAAACACCCCAATCGAAAACAGAATAATTTCTCTAGGCCTATTTTACAATTTTGAAATCATTTAGGTTGCTACGATAATTAGATCTACCGGTACTTCTTATTTTGATCATTAGGCCTACTTTTATCAATTTCAGCCAACTTATGGAAAATTCTGCAATATTCCATGTTTTACAGTTGATTCCATTTTTATTACCAAATTCCATGATTCTGTCCTTTTTTCCCCCCGTTTTGCGGAAATCATATGGCCCTAACTTCATCCTGGAGTTCATAAAAGCAACAAGAATTTGTTTAGCAGTGAATAATAATGGCGACTTTATCGTTTTGGAATATGGGGATATTATGAGGGAACTTCATTTTCACTATAGGCTGCACCTGGCTGGTCCTGTAAAATGGCCTCATATTCCTTTGCTGGGTGGAAAAATGGCTCATCAGACAAACAATATTACTGTTTTTCCATTGCTCAGTCGTCAAGGTTTAATGCTCTTTACACCAGGATATGCATCTTTGTGTAATGGCCTTGGAAACCAGCAGTTTCTCAATGGCAGCTCTGCCATAAATTCCAGCTTTGTGAAGCTCACAATGTACAGTTTTTTGTTGGTTCTGTGTCACTTAGATGTTGCTCCAATACTGTGGTAGTGTTTCACATTTGTGTTGTTTAGCAACTGTCTTAAGTGTCTGTCTATCCCAGTCAGTAAACTTGGACTTGTGACTACTGTTTCTCTTTGCCAGTATGGTTTGTCTGTGTTTGAAATATGTTGTCCTGGTTTTCATGATTGTTTCCCTTTCATGGCTTTCCCTTGCTACATGACATAATAATATTAATACTAACAACAATAATGATGAATGCATTTATTGCACAGATTTCAATTTCATTTTTAATGCTGTTGTCAGGCTGTTGTCAGATCTTTATTTTATTTGACACATATTGATAGCTGGCAATCTGGCATTCAGCTTATCATGAGTGGCCTTAGTTATATGTTGTTTCTGTTTCGGGTATTTTGTCCGTTCTATGTAATTTGCAATTTAGATTTTTTTTTTTTTTGTCATCCGTCTGCGATGACCATCACACATTATTATCAGAGATTGCTGACAAAGCAGCAAGTTAATTCATCAACAGGTCCACCCCAACACAATTGTCTTCTCTGTTGTGCCTCTTGGATCAAATCTTCAACGTGTCTTTCAGATTTGTTGGGTCTCTTGGGACCATCATAGTGAAGTGTAAAGACCTGAGGGTGATTCAGTTGGACATCCCTGGCATGGAGGAGTGTCTCAACATCGCCAGCTCTATTGAGGTAAAAGGGAGGCCAATGTTTACTAGAAAATATTCACCTTTACTTTTTGAGATGTTTTCACCCCATAATGCCATATTAAATTCCTAAAGAAAATCTGTAGCTGATCAATATTTCTTATGCCTCTCTAGGCTCTGTCCACTCTTGATTCAGTCTCCCTGATGTACCCTTTCTTCTACCGGCCCATGTTTGAAGTCATAGACGATGGCTGGAACTCGTTCCTTCCAGATGATTTCTTTAAAGACTTGGAGTCTATGGTATGGACATGATCAACAATAATACGTTTTGGCTATAGGTAGCTAGGACATCGTGAAAGTCATTCTCTGTACCCAGGGGAGTCAAACCATGTGCCACGGAACGCTGAACGTAATCACCTGTGATAATCTGTTGTAGTCTTTGGTTGGAATGAAAACTTTCACACTCTTTGCCCTCTGTGGTCCATGGTTTGACACTCCTGTCTTAACCCCACACCATCTCCTCCCTCAGACAGATGAGTGGAGACTGAGTGAAGTCAACAAGGACTTCAGTGTGTGTCCATCATACCCCCATCTACTGGCAGTGCCCAAAGATATTGACGACGACACACTGAGGAAAGTAGCCACCTTCCGTTACGGTGGCCGCTTCCCAGTCCTTAGCTACTACCACAAGAAGAACGGCATGGTGAGCACATCATGGGAAATTAAGTTCTTATACGCTTGTGATTGCTTTTGCGATACATCATTTTTAATTGATTTAAACAACATGTAGTGGCTAACTGTAGAACACAATGCTTTTAGCAGGTATGGTTTAGTTTTAGTAGCATGGATTGTCCATTTGTAGAAAGTGTAAACTCGTGGAAAATCGCCGCTTCTTGAAAAGCCCTATAATCACTTACACCTTCAGGTGATGATGCGAGCGGGGCAGCCTCTGACGGGCACCAATGGACGGCGGTGCAAGGAGGACGAGAAGCTCATCAACGCCACCCTGCGGCCGGGCAAACGTGGCTATGTCATCGACACACGCACCATCAATGTGGCCCAGCAGGCCAAAGCTCGCGGTGGAGGATTTGAGTCCGAGGCTAACTACCCCCAGTGGAGGAGGATCCATAAGGCCATCGAAAGGTGGGCGGGCGCTATTGGCTTTAAGATAATTGATAATTGATCTTTGCACTGATGTATCATTCATATTTGTTATCATGATCATAAACGACATGAATACAGTATTTTCTTACTAGGACTGGGTAGTGTCAAAGATCTCTACCATTTATACCATTTGATGTGATACTAATATAATAATACAGTACCATGACGATTCACAATATGAGTGCTGATTCATACACAGATTGTTTAACAGCGTTTAGATCTTAATTACATCCAACCTTCTGTCATGTCCAGGTCTAATGTCCTTCAGGAGAGCCTGATTAAACTGGTGGAGGCCTGCAATGACCAGTCACACAGCATGGACCGCTGGTTGAGCAAGTTAGAGGCTTCCAGCTGGCAGACCCACATCAAAGAGATCCTCACTACCGCCTGCCTGGCCGCACAGTGTATTGACAGGTCAGGGAGTCCAGGACTTACACTTGTCCAGCTCCTGCCCCCAGCCGCCACCTCAGTACATCCCCAGTCCAGCGGATTTTCATACTGTGCATGATGTTTATGTCTCAGGAGATGTAGCGATACATTTAGTAATGCATCTGTATATTTAATGTGTTAGCAGAAAGCCATTTTTAATTGAAACCATTAGATACATGATATGAATGTGCGCTAGAGTCCTAGGAATTACTTTGGTTCAATTGATTGTTTTTGATGAGAAATGAATACCCACATCATAGCTGTAACAAACTATTCTCTGGCCTCCTTGTAGCCAAGTTAAGCTAGCTAGTAGCTATTATAATAGCGTTATAATAATAATATTCCAATGAGTGTGGTTATACAGGTGGTATGAAAGGTTTTTCAGCATCACAAACACTAATTCTACATGTCTGCTCTGTACATTCTGTACAGCAAGTGCCTCTTGTCACAACAAACACGGCAGTTTCTCTGTGTTGTTATTATTAAGCATGTGTTGTTGTCTCAGGGAGGGAGCGTCAGTGCTTGTTCACGGCACAGAGGGGACAGACTCCACCCTGCAGATCACCTCCCTGGCCCAGATCATCCTGGATCCGGCCAGCAGGACCATCAGGGGCTTTCAGGGCCTGGTGGAGCGGGAGTGGCTCCAGGTGAGCTTCTCTCGACCTTCAAGTGCAGACATTATTAGCCTGAATTTACATGCTCTTTGTTTTTCTATATATATATTTTTTTTTTTTCTATATTTTTAACCAAAAATGAATAGGGGTGCATGGGGTAAATGATGTGAGCACAAGTCGCGTTACAGAGACATAGTCAACTCATTTAAAGTCACAATGACCAGTCCCCAAAGTGTTTGTGTTCCAAGATGGACACAGGTCCCGGCTGTCTTCATGACCCGTCCCTCCTCTGTGACCCGCTCCCCCAGGCGGGCCACCCGTTCCAGCAGCGCTGTGCCCAGTCGGCCTACTCCAACAACAAGCCTCGCCAAGAAGCTCCCGTCTTCCTGCTGTTCTTGGACTGCGTGTGGCAGATCCTGCGACAGTTTCCATGCTCCTTTGAATTCAGCGAGAACTTCCTGGTGCAGCTCTTCGAGCACGCCTACGCCTCCCAGTTTGGCACCTTCATGGGCAACAGTGCAGCCGAGAGGCCAGTCTGAGGCTGTTCTAGATGTTGTGCTGACTTATGTCAGTCATACACTTATTGTTTTTTGTATTTCAAGTCAAGAGGAAGTCCACTGTACTCTGCCTGTAATCTCATAGCTAGGGACACAAGCCAGTAGGATAAAGGGGTTTACAGGAGTTGCACCACTTAGGGCAGCCCAGACATGAATCACTATTGATGGGGGGAAATAAAAGCTCCACTCCCAATTTTCCACATTTTCCCACACGATATGATTCATAGAAGATCTTAGCACTATGTGCGAATACAACGGTTTGAAAAGTTCAGTCATTTGTGTGGTGATGTCTTGTCCAGGAATATAGCTAGGAAGATTTAATTTTGGTTGGATAGAATGTTTGGGGGGGGGGGACATTTCGCAATGTGGGTATGTTTCAGCAACACCCTGGTTCATACAGTTCCTCATTCGTTTTACTGTTGGCCACTGAGCAGCTGTGGGTGAAGTGACTTCCCCACCTCGACTGTGATTGTTGATGGAAAGGAGAGCATTTACTCCAGTCACTTTACCCGCCCAGATGTGCCCAGTCAGCCCAAACTGTCAATGCACCGTTACAAATGTACTTATCCAAGGTTTACGTAACCGTCCACCGCCCATTTTTGGTTCTCTCCCAGATAAGGTCCCATTGAGGACGTACAAGATCTTACAAGATCTGTCTTCTTACAGGGAGTCCTGGTCAAGACAGCAGCACATAAAAACGGTTTCACATTAATAAAATTTGACATGGTACACATGATACATAAAGGCTCCATAGGGAAGGATTTGATTTATTAGGATCCCTATTACCTTATGCAAAGCATAAGCTACTCTTACTGGAGTCCACAAGGAGGTGATACAAGATGGAACATAATACCAATGATGGTAAAAAAAAAGGGTCAGTATCCGAAACCTCGTTCAACCTTGAACCTCCCTCTCCCATTATAGGGCCAAACTGTGTCTGCCTGAGAAGACGGTATCTCTGTGGTCGTGGGTGAATCGCCCCCAGGAGCTGGAGCGTCTGTCCAACCCGCTCTATGAGGCCAACAGCCTGGTGATCTGGCCCTCCGTGGCCCCGCAGAGCCTGCTGCTGTGGGAAGGTAAGACTCACACACAAAAAGACCTTGACTGCTTTTCTCTCTCAGGGAGAAAATAACGTCGGTTAATTACAATGTATGCATCGTGGTAAACGGGGCCCTCTCTCAACATTAATAATAGTGTTGGTTTGCACAAAACATCCAGACTCCACAGTAAGGTTACTGCAGGAAGACTGAGAGTAGAAGAGTATAGAGTATTGCACAAATGATGGATGGGGAAACTCATGCATTTGCCTCGGACATGCTGTCCTACATCGTTCCTCTTCTCATTTGTGATTAGCTTTTTTCGGAATTTCATTGTTTATTTTGACATTGCGAAATTTCACCAGAGGGGGGCAGCATTGATTTCACCACTCTAGGAGATAAAGATGGTGAGTTCCTTCCTGATAGTTTACATTTAGCTCTATGTTCAAAGATACATACATACATACATACATACATACATACATACATACATACATACATACGCAGGGCTTAAAATTCACTTTGGAAACTGGGGGGGAATTCCCCCCTTATGTTCTTCAGATAGGGGGATTTATAACCTGACGCTGCCAGATGGACGGTATAGCTCCACATAGGTTTCACTAAACCAGTCGATCTGGGAATGAAGTAACCAGACCCGCTGACGGAGGCGGGCACTTTTTCCAAGCTACTTGGCAGGTGATTGGATGACCCATCTGTCTATCACCGCTGGTGGGTGTTAACTTCAACCAATCAGATCGCCGAAGGTGCCTGTGGATGATCTCCGTGGTATTCATTGATTGAGTCCTCACGGTCGTAAAGTCACCTTCGAAGCATTTAGTTAGATTATAACGAACTAGTTGTGTGGCTTAGCCTTCCCAAATGTTGAGGGTCGTTTTTTAGAATTTAATACATAGAATTGGGAACGTTACATTCAATTTCATTCAGACTGCCTGTCACTTCCGCGGCGGCAGCCATGTTGACGAGTGAAAATAACTACAAAGACCATGTACCCACTACTTGCCCAGACGAGCCTGAGCCCGCCTACGGCTGCCGCTGATTCGTCGGGCCGGCATGGCTCGACCAATCATCTTAACTGCCTGTGCGGGTCCAGACCGTCATGGAGAACCAAATGAAATGTGAGTTCACGTGACGGGCGGTTTACCAGGCTAGGGGATCTATAGACTTGAGGGGGATTTTTTAAGCCGATACTATAACCGACAAATATCTGCTTCTCCTGTCCGATAAGCGATAATTTCACATTTTTGTATTTAAAAAAGGAAGTTCTTAACCTTTAATTTATGCACACCTGAGTGTTGTGAACATACTAGGGTGATTTAAATCATCTTATGTGGAAACCTCTGCTACAGACCTTTGCTGTACACCTTTTTTGTCAAAAGGAGAACATACAAGGTCTGGTAGGCCTATTGCATCATATCAAAAGGATGTCCTTGCTACAGACATTTGCTCTTTCCCCCTGTTAACCCTTTCAGCAGGGGAACAAGAAGAAACGGGTTTGTGGTTTATTACCCTAAAGTCATATACACTCACTCCAAAATAACATTAAATGCTATAATAAAGCTATAAAAAATGTAAAACGCAATAAACCTCCCAGTCTAGTCACCTGGCTTATTAATGCAGCATGTGACAGTAATCACACAATAATAATAATCATCATCATCATCATCATAATCAACACCACCCCGCATATAAAATCAACAATTGGCACTGTAAGTAATTAACAATAGAAGCATCAGCCCAAAAAGCAACGTGCATAATAGTATACAGTGCAAACGTAATAAAATGCTATAAAATAACAGCCAGGTGAATCCACGCGACTTGTCATTTGCATTATGGTACAAACAAACCCTGATACATGTTCTTAACTTTGTGAGTAGCAGACTTTCACTTCTGATCACCTGCCTCATGAAACGCATCACACAAAGAGGTCACAATGACCATTAGACCTATGACTTTCCACTAGTTTTCAGCACCTACAGGCTACAGTATACATTGTCCACATTGTCAACATTGCACGCCGGTGATGCATTTGGCCTGTATGTGGTGGTCTTATTATAGGTCACTCAGTAGGTGTCCTCACTGACACCTGAGCTCCTCCTATGGTGCTGGGAAGGCAACAGGAGCAGTTTACTACTAGTTCAGCTCACTATCAGTTAGCAGTCATATGCATGCTAATCTTAGCGCTGTGGCACACTTTCCCACTTGTCTGTGGCAGGATTGACTCCCACAGCAGATAAAGTATGTGAACCTGTGGCTAATTGGAGCATTTTTACACCATGAGAAGAAGATGAGAGTTTATTAGGCAACGGCCAACAAAGATGCTGAATGTCAGAGGTTAACACATATTATTATAAACTCTCTACTTGATCGCGAACACTCCAACTCGGTGATGTTAAAGGGTTTCAATGTGGCACCTCTGGCCACACGCCAGTCAGCTACTGGATGTCAACGCAGATGTTTCTTTGACACTGGAGCAAAATGCCTGCTTTGACATCGCTGACTGGCATGTGGCCAGAAGTGCAGCATATTTAAAAGATCACTTTCAACCTGACCCACTTCCAAGAGAGCAGTGCAACAACATGTTTCTGCCTTTTAAGCAAATGATTAAGAAGCTCCTCCAAGCCACTCGTTTTTAAAACAGCTTGGGACTTTGTCACATTTTCCCCTTGAAGTAAACCATGTTATAAAGCATCAAGTTGTAACCAAAATAAATGCTTGGTAGGCTTGCTAGAACATGCTTTTGTGTGTCTTTTGCTTTGTTCTGTTTCTTTGCGTTTGCCTTGCAGAGCTAGATTGTTGATCAGTTATATCGTATATCCAGGCTATCTCGGCTCATTCTCTGTAAAGTCCTTAGAGATGTGCTTGTGATAAAAGGGCAACACTATATAAATTAACTTGAACTGGAATAGCGAGACAGGCTTGTGACAGGAAAGCTTGTGGTTAGAATACCCTGAAGTATAAGAAAATGTGTGTGGGTGAAGTGAATGCGTACACTAGTGCTCTCTTCTCCCCCAGCAGTCACCAGTGAGGTGGCCTTGAGCAAGAAATTTAACCTTCATCTGCAGTAGAGCTGCTCTGCAGCAAACAGCAGAAGAATGTGGTTGTATCAGGCTGCTGCCTGCCAAGTGTGAGTCTAACTATGAATGTAAAGCAGACGAGTGTAAAAAAAAAAAAACCCCAGCATGCTTTGCTCAAGCAGAACCCTTCCACAAAGTACGATTTTAATAATTCCTGGTGATATATGGACATGAAATAATTCAAGGGTAACAAGCTAAGATTAATTGAGTGGGAGTGTTGGAATTTTTATTTTTTTAATGTATTTGTTTATTTGTTTTTATGTATTTATTCATTTAACCTTTATTCATTCATTCATTCATTTAACCAGGAAATGAGACTCATTGAGATTAGAAATCTTTTTTACAGGTGTCCTGGCCAAGACAGGCAGCAGCACAATTATACATATGCAGACATATAACAATTTAAAAACAAAAACAGATGACAAATGACAGAATCATAAACGTAATAATCAACAATCAAAACATCTACAGCCAGATAGGCTTGCTTCCAAGTCATTTAGAAGCATAATGGACAGTATAATAGATAGACACATTGACAGTCTATGTTAGAGAAGAGCATGCTTTTTGCTTTTCCACATCAAGTGTCAACGCCAACGGGGAATACTTTTAGCATTTCATAAATTCTGTGACAGTAAAAAATAATTGCACTTTACTGGATTTCATTAATAAACATGAACACATCAAATAAGACTGAATTATTATGATGTATCATTGCTTTCAAAAGGCTATATTACAGTAATCTAGGTTTGGAAAGTCATAGCGAGGGGTGTTACCAGTCAGTACAAGTAAGATTTAATTATACATCCTCAAACATTTTTCTTGGAAACAGTTTAAAGAAGAAGGATAGGGTACAGCTCTATAATTGGGTGTTGGAACGAGCGAGCGAAGCGAGTTTTGCTGCAAGTTTTGCTGATTCTTGCATCAGCTCAACATAAAGGCCCCGCATGAAGTAGTGGGTCTAGACAGAAGAGGGGTCATTGAGTTCACGCAGGGCCGCGTGAGGTGCCCCTTCTATAGCGTAAGAGCCACACCCTCATCCCACATGAATTGGGGCATAGAAGACTGGTCTGACTGGAGAGCGTGGAATGCTACACGGTGCACACGCACTGCTGGGAAAGTCCAAAATGTCCACCTCGTGCTGTTGACTTGACAGTAAAGAGGACTGTGATGATCTTCTTAAAACCAGAGCTCAGAAGTTGCTATGTCATATTGAGCACACGACTGCTGTGCTCTAACTAGACAGGTATCTCCGCTGTGGACCAGCTGCTGTACAAACACACAACGAAATACTACTGCTAATATATACTGCTCCGTTATTTCCTTAGAAGTTGCATACAGGGGCGTCCCGGTGGCTCACCTGGTAGAGCGCGTAGCGCTAAGGCTTAGTCCTTCGCGTGGCCGCCCCAGGTTCGAAGCCAACCTGTGGTCCTTTGCTGCATGCCCCTCTCTCTCTCCCCACCTTCAATGTCAGCAACTCAGGACATCCCACACATGGTCCCATACTGAGTGACAGGTGACTTCCTTATTGTGCTCTACATACCACTCATACAGAACATCTCTTATCTCTTAACTTGTCTTGTCTGCAATCAGTTCACGCGACACGCAACCACCCCCCCCCCCCTCCTTCCGCCACCCGGTATCTGTCAGAACATAACAGCCAGTGGATAGGCACAGGGCCTGGCGAGACCCTTATGAATCACCATGCTAATTCAAAGAGTGCTGAAAACTGTGATTCATAGGCTAATGTGTGCTGTGACAGTAATTTCTCCCTGGGATAAATATGGAATCTATAAACGCTCTATGTTGTCATTGTGCAGCTTTTTCGGCTGTACAGTAGTACAGTGTCTAATGCAGAATAGAAATGAGTGAAACTTTATTGTAGCAGGTGTTCCTCTTTACAATTCCATGCCATTTATGATCAGTGAATTGAAAGCTAACTGTGCTCTCTCTCTCTTCCATTACAGGAGTGTTCCTTCGCTGGAACCGCTCCTCCAAGTGTTTGGACGAGGCCTACGAGGAAATGGTCCATATCATCGAGTACAACAAGGAGCTGCAGAACAAAGTCAACAGCCTGCGCAGGCAGCTGGCCCAGCTGGAGACCGAAGACCCTCTGCTGCAGACCCCCTAGAGCGAGCGAGACCCGGACGCGGGGGCAAGATGGGAGAAAGAGAGGTAGAAAACGAGAAAATATCTAACGAAGGAAAGGCGCCCCGAAACATCCTTCCTCTCATACGATATCAATTTGCATGCACGCATATATAGACATAATGTCGGCATCCTGACATCATGCTAGTCAGCTGCATTCATGGCTTGTTAAAACGCCTACACCTCAACACTCACCACCTCAGATGCAGACACACAATAGCCCTGTTCCAAACCGCTCGCTATTACACAAATAGTGGACTATGTAGTGTTTTGGCCATTTTGTCCGGATTGTCAACTGTTAATTTGATTCACTATAAAATACCCACAACGCACTGCAATTTCTAGTGAACAGAGAATGTACCCTACATTTTCCCCCATATACCACAATGTAATATTGTCGTGTTTACCAAAGGAGAAGAAGAGTGAGGTAGTGTCCGAAACTCGTTTTGATCGTTCCCCATATAGTTCACGATATGATACTACATGGGTAATAGTGAGTGAGTGAATCAGTCAACCATTCCGAACACAGCTAATGTGTGATGACAACACTAGATTTACACTAGACGTAAATGGTCACATACTCCATTGTACGCCTTTTTACCAGACATCCTGCTGAATATACAGTATATATGAGACTCTGGAGTGTGCTGCGGAGTTACTATGGCAACATATAGGGTACTAGTACAGTATGCAGCATGTGACTCTGATGATGATGTATAGTTTGATATCAGAGTAACCGCTTTATGAGAGGGAAGACTCGCTCAATATAGCTCTGAACAAAATGTCTTGATACTTGTGTGTTTCTTAGATCATACATTACATTCCAAACATGGTCATGGCCAGATATTTGAAATGGCACAAAAAATACTTTTAATGTCACCTTAAATGTGCTTTTCATATGCTTAGCACTATGCTTAGCAAACGTAATGTAATGTGACCTTATACAACAGTGAATGTCCGTCAGCTGCCCTGGGAATGTTAGATTTTGTGTTTTAGTTTTTTTCCTAAATGAAAACGAGGGTTGTCAAAATTGGTCGTTGACTCGGAAGGAACGAGTGTAAGTTTGTGTGCTTAAAAATATTGTACATTATTGAAAACGCATATCTGCCGTTTTGTAGTTTAATGATGTTATCTAAAACTAAGGCACTTTGTGTGAAAGGCATTTCATTTACTGTATATAAGTCATGTTGTCATATACTACAATATAAAAAACAGGCTTATTTCTTGTATTTAGCATTATTGTTTTTACTTTCAGTACTTGCCAGTTGTTGTTGCCACATTGGCCAAAACGCATTCTAATACTCAATGTGAAAACACCAGTAGTATACAATACAGTATCCTACATACTGTACGTAAATTGAAACATAATCTATTATTGTTAATATTGTGCGCTGCTTTACACAAAGACTGTTAGGTGCAGATGACACAGACTTAAAATGTACAGTGTCATGGCAGATACAAGCCCCAGGCATATTATCATCACCAGAAGATTATCTCGCTGTCTAGGGGCCTCCGGTGGCCCTATCCACCATGAGCATATGTAGAAAAGAAAAGTGGCTTTCGGACTGTATCAGGTGCCTGTGTGAGCTTGCTTGATAGGAGGACCTGGTAGCCTCTCTGACACTGATCCAATCGCATGTCCCGACCAGCACACTCATCTGTGGGCCCACCAGCACGCCACTCCTCTGTGTCCATTTAGTAGTTCAGTAAGACATATAAGACGCAGACAAAACTCGAAAGCAACTCCATTACAGAAAAGGGGAAACTTCCATTCCATTGTCCACATCACAACACCCAGCCAGACTCCTTCCTGCTGAGAGAAACCGAGAGTTTACAGTAGAGCGACTGTCTCTGCACACACAGCCACAAAATGTCTCCTCTCATTGTCAGAGTACCAGAACTTGGAGAGCGAACTCTGACCCGGAAGCTCATCTTAAAGACTTACTGCACCAGCGTAACCCAGTAAGCTCCACCCCCTTCAGCCCGAAAACCAATCAGAAAAGGGTCAGGAAAACCACATAATAACATTTGTTGTCATTTCTGAACATTTTTGCACCACCATTAAGATTAGACATGTTTAGAGGCTCTTTAAGTTGAAGCTCTTGTTTCTGTCCCCCCCCCCCCCCCATCCCTCCTCCATGTTTACAGATTAACTTTCAGTAGTACAATACTATCAAGAAAGCATTGTGCCACACTTGAATAGTGGAAAAAAATTAATTTGTTGGAGTAAACTTGAATCTACATGAGTTCATTTTGTGGCGAACTTTTTTGTTTTTGTTTTTGCCAATAAGGAAGAAAATACTTTGTAGTATTTATACTTGTCTATTTGATTTATGTTTGCCTCCATGTTGTCTAAACACGTTACACATGACATTGGATCCATCTTGCTTTGAGAGTGATGCAAAGATCACTCTTGACTCAGGATTAGTTCTCTCATTCGTTCTAGCCACTTCCTGAAACTGTGTTGTAAAGGGGAACGTTTCCATGCCTTTCACATGTGCACGCGTTTCCTATACAGCCCAGAATGGCAGCTTATCTTGTTGCTTTGTGCATGCATAAATGGAGCTCAGATAATCGTTTTAACCAAGGTCGTAGTGTGATTTACAAATCAGAATAATTTCCTACGCTTGAATTATTTATGCGTAATATTAACTTTGAATATTGTCATGACTTTGTCAATGTAAACGCAGGTCTAACACATAATCAGTACTGTCGGTAAATATGTTCGGTAAATTGGTTTTCTATGTCACATCCTCCCTGTCACTTTCTTTTTGTACTAAATGAATCAGTGCAATGCCTTACTAGAAATTAAAAATGAATATTTAATTTCTTTGATCACTGGTGGTGACCTGGTGACAGGTCTGATGCCTGGAGAGTGATATTACTGTTCAAACGTTATGTTAATTGTGATTTTTTTTAAGCCATTAAAAGATGATTGCACAAAAGTCATTTGATTTTGTGTTTATTATTATTTATTATTATGTTGTCACTGAAGCAAACTAACAGCTATATGATCTTCTTTTTAAATGTCTTACTGTCAAGATGATAAATGAGCAAACACTATTGCAAACAATTAAATTTAAATTACAAGTTAAATACAATTCGGAATATTTAAATGTACTCACGTGTGAATGTTTGAGTACACATTTTACAAATATGAAAAGCAAAAACTACATGTTTTTAGATCATGATTTTATATAAAATTTCTAAAATAAAATAAAATTTCCCTGTGGTCCTGCTGACATGTCAGTCTGTCCCTCCCTGCCCAGTGATCCAGGCCACTGTCCCATATTGTTGGTTTACAAGGATTGCCCCACCCCTCCTCCCACTTCCCAAAATGTGTTGTGCTCACTATGACGAGCGTACCATCTGATGATGCGATTGAGGAATAAATAGCCAAAGGTCACCTGCTGCCTGGAGGCATGTGATGGTATCTGGTGTTTACAGTGCTGCCTTGCCTTCACTGTCCTGCCCCGTCCACGTTGTTTTGGTCTCATGTGTGTCACCACCACTCTGATTGGCCGACCACCTTGCTTTTGCTATATCGCACAGGTTGCCTTGACAGTCTCTTGGAACAATGGGGGATTGTTTATTCTAACTCAACTGTCGTGGGGAAATGAGGGTTTATGTTACTTATTGGTAACAATAGAGACCTTGATTTAACCAAGCACATTGACTGACAACACATTCATGATAAGAGTCTCTGGGACTAGCAGGAGGACAAACATGTATGTTGCCCAGTAGTGCCACAGTCTTTTCTGTTGTCTGCTCTGATATTTGTGGATGGGGAGAGTGTGTTTTCTTCAATTCACTGATGTTCAGATGTTCTCAGTCGGGGTCTGAATGTTGCTTCTGTAGCTATTAGGCTGCAGCCATCCCACTGTGTCATCTCACAGTACAGTATATCAGGTGTCCTTTCCTCTCATGTTGCCTGGCAATGAAGAGTCATTCATTCATCGACATAAAGCCATCTCAAAAACAACAGTATGTCTTTGATTTTGGGGGAAATGGATGGAATGTGCGGAAGTGGAATTTTCCACACAGACGTCCTTGGATTTAGTGGTTTCCTAAGAGAAAGCGTGTCAGTTTACAGCACTGATTAAATTGTCTTGTTTGCCTGCTTCCTTTCCAGTGATGACAGACTTGGGGGTGTGCACCGATCCACCACTCATATGCCAGCATATATTTGAAGCCCCTCCTCTGCTTGCTCCACTCAGAGATATGGTCAACCTCTTTGGCCAACCTCTATCTAATGAAAACAGACCTCAAAGTCAAACAGAGGGTGTGGAAACGCACACTTCATTCTTTTCCCTTGGTAAACATGAATGGGTTACTATAAGGAAGTGGGAGCGTTGAAATCTGCACCCACTTTTACTGCCGTAGCACAAGAACTGCCAATACTGACATACTGTACTGCTTGGGTGTCAACTATCTTCAAATATTTTACGATGTAGCGTCAGATTTGTCTTCTCTTTTGCTTGGTGGAGTGCACCCTCTCACCACTAGTATCAATGTGTTATTGATTCGTCCACAGTAGTCTAGTCTTTCTATATACACACACACGTGAGGTTATTTGGTTTGGGTGGTCGTGGCTGCTGTTGTAAGGTTGAAGGCAGCCGTGACGTCTGTTCAGCCACAGTGTTTTTGCAATACCCATATATCCTAGATTTTTTTTAAACCCTATAATTATATTAAGAGTGATACTATACTAATATCGCAGCTAAACTATAAATTATCTTGGATATCCTATAGGGATGCCATGGTAGGTCACAAGAAATACCATGAAGCAGAGGTTTTCAAAGTGGGAGGCGGACCTCCCCAGGGGAGCTTCAAACCCAGTGTTTCAAACCGTTTCAGGGGAGGCTCAGTGAATAGAAGTGAAATTGATTATTACATTATTTATCAAAAGGAGATCACATAGAATAGCCTAAATGTGTGTGATTTGATTAAAGAGATAGTTCAGAGTTACAATAGTCTACGCATTGTGACATCACAGGCATTTTGACATCAGCAGTGAGTCCCACTGATGATGTCACAATGCCTATGACATTATCAGTGATGTCATCAGTGACAGCACTGACCAATTTATGAGATCACTGATTACCTACACTACTGATGATGCAATAGGCATTGTGGCATCATCGCCAGTGATGTTATAGGCATTGTGACATCATCAGTGACAGTGATGTCATCAGTGATGCGAAGTTGGGCAATTGTGCGCTGCGCATGACAGTGGTGCATGCGATTGTGCACTGCGCATGCCAATAGAGCAGGCGAGGCCAAGCTGCCCTAGTATGTGACAATTCATGAACATGCCTTCATATTCTCAGAATAGCTCCAACCTCGATCCAGGTGATGAGAATCAGGTGTGTGGAACGGTAAGCAAACAGAATCTGTGAAACATCTGCAGACAAAAGCCAAACAGTTGAATTGTTGAATGTCAACTAATAAGCTGTTGAAATGTTACAAATACTCTGTAGACTCTGTGGGCAAACTATGCAAATAAAGTGTTACCCAGTTGGGAATATTTAACCTTTTTCAATGTTATAAACTGAAAAAACTGCCCTCCTGAAAAAGGTATGTCCTTGGTAAGATATACTGGGAGTTTTCAACACATTAGTTAGTTAGTTTATTTGTTCTTTTGGAAAATTGCCTTGCATCTGTAGCAGTCAGACAAGACACAGCACATTCAGTCAGACAAGATACAATACATTCAGGATACAGCACATTGCAATACAATGCAGTACAGCACAATGTAATAAAATTATTTTTACAGACGCAAAAATAATGTTCTTAAAGGTACTATGCAAAGGCCACCAGGCCGAAATGTCTGTCTATTACATTTGTAATCCTTGCATCTGAGCTAGAGTGTGCTCCAATGTTTACAAAGAATGCAAATGTAAACAAACCGTTTATGGCTTTCAAGTAAATCTAAAACTAATTTTTAGTTCTTACAAACGATATTCCTTGTATCAAGAGATCTGTCAAACCTAAGATATTCGAAAGTGTAAAAAAGAAGAAAAAAGTTTGTTTACATTTGAAGGGCCCTAAAAAGTTGCATAGTATACCTTTAAATATATGGGTCTAATTGATTTTTGTTTAGGCTATATTGTCGGTCGTTTGCCTTATGATCACCTAGTGGGATTCAGTTTACCAACATGTCTATTTTGCGCCTTGCACTACATCACTGATCACACCAATATCCATTTCCCTATGAAGACCAGCTCGCACACCTCCGTGCTTTTTTTAGACAACTGTCCTTGTGGTCTGCAGTGCACACTGAACAGCTAGTGAGTGGAGGCTCCTGCACTGCGCAGGACGCACCAGCAGGGTGTCAGTGACGCTGGGTGGGAGTGGTTTCTGTGGGAGGACCGCACCTCCGAGGCTCCTCCAATCCGAGAGAAAGCCGGCTTCCTGTGAAACCAGATGGCCACTGATATATAACTTGAGGACGCAGCTGATGCAATACTAGACGGAGAAACGCGTGTCACGTCAGAAGCCCAGTATATACAGAAGCAGGACCAGCTGAGGAGGAGGAAGACGCATCTCATCACAGGCAGACAGGAAAAAAAGGGACGCTCGGTTTTTTTTGCACTATAGGCTATTATTCATTGGTGAGTAAACGGTTTAATCTTAAATGTATCATCAATTAATTTGTTTGGGGGGGAAACAATAGCTTAATATGTGCAGTTATTAATTTGTTTAAAATGAATGGCTGCTGCACATATTAAACAATTGTTTGTTTTGAGCCTATTCAATTTATTTGATTTGATTTTTACCATAAGCTGTGCTAATTTTATACACTTAGTTTTTATCCATCTTGTTCATAGGAAATGCATGCAAAGCTGTATTTTTTTGTCTCACTTTTTTTTTTTAAGCAGTGACGTAGTGAGCACAGACATTATGCCAAGACAGCAGTCATTTTACCCTGGCACACTGGTCTGGTTTCATTTGTGTCTGAGTCTGGATACATGGCATTGTGTCTCAAAGACTTACTGAATCGACTTGCAAATCAATTGATTATAGGCGTAGTAGCCTAAAGGGAAATAGCTTATTACGCATGCGCGCGCATTTATTATAGGGATTTAGGATGCATGAGGTAGAATTAATAACCTCCAGTCAGCATCGGGGACATTGAATCTGAAGGAGCCAACGTGACACGCGCACCAAGTCAGGGGGACCTATCTGATTTGAGCCCCCTATTACGCAACCCACGTGCTGTTCACGTTAAACGATGCTGGCTCAACACTGCATGTGAGGATTGCGCTCGGTCAGTGCGCATCACGGGCAGTACTTCTATTGTGTAGCCTCTGGCAGAAAGGCGCTGTTGTATTTTTTATATTGTCTCATTATAGCAGGTCTATGCAGAGTCACCAAAACTTCCAAACACGCTAAAAATATCGTTAATTGCTAGGGACAAATGGATAAATTGACTAACTATTGACTGGTCAACTGTGTGATATACAGTAGCTGGCAATTTTTGCTCTCCAATGTCACTGACTTTGGACACATTTGGACTCACTCTCTAACGTTAATAGCCTATGCGTAAATTTCAACAGAGAGGGCGGATAGAGCCATACAGTAGTAGCCTACTGTATGGCTCTATCCGCCCTCTCTCTCTGATTGGCTGTCGCTGAACGCACGGTCGTATAAATACTCTCAAGTTCATCTTTTCTTTCCCTTTTTGGGAAGCTGCCCCGCACCTTCGGTAAGTAGCTAGACTTAAACAAAAATATGCGCGGCGCAAAAGTAGTCGGTGAAAGCGGCTTACAATGCGAACACATTTACTAAACCCGCCCAGACAGACTCAGCTCCTCATCAGATTAGCGCTGCGCCGGGAACATCACCTGTCTAAATAGCCTAAATTAGGCTCCATTTAGGCTATTCACATCTCAATGTGCAGACTGCACACTGCCAGGTTGCTTTTTTTGCATGGTTTCGTATTTAGTGGCGGTGTTTGCTTGTTTATAATGATGATGCGTAATGGTGCGTAATGGTGCGTAATGGCTAAAATGCATAACAAATACAAGGTATTGCTGTGTTAACCGTGCAATTGAGGCGCTGTTCGAAAAGCTGGATTGCGTTGCTTGCGCTCCAGTCCATCTGTCTCAACCTGTTTGAAACCATACGTGCCAATTCTTCCTGGCTGACACCTCAGAATGTTTTCACTGATATGGCTTGCTTTCCAGTTTCATGTTACCACAGCCGCTTGTGGAAGCTTTGTAGATGCAACTTGTCCACATGGGCCGATCTCTTCCTCTCGTCTCTCTTTCTATCATGCTGTCGCTTGGCGCCTGGGGCATGGAAAGATGCATACTACAGTAGCCTACCACATGTCTTGGCCATGAAACGCTGTATTGAAATAAAGCGACCAGACGATGGCAGTCAAATTTAGAGTCAAGGACTTCCTCATTAACGAAACAGTTTAACCAAGGGTAAACTGCAATGTGGAATAGATTGTCAGCAATATGTGATAATAATAGTAATAATAATAATAATAATATAAAGAGGTTTTGGTAACGGTTTAGAATACAGCCCACAACTAACCATGTAACTAGGGTAACAAGACTGTAGTTAGGGTAACAAGACTGTAGTTATAGTATAACTACGGGGTAACAAGACTGTAGTTATAGTATAACTACGGGGTAACAAGACTGTAGTTATAGTATAACTACAGGGTAACAAGATCTGTACTTATAGTATAACTACAGGGTAACAAGCTGTACTTATAGTATAACTACAGGGTACCGCACCTGTACTCATAGTGTAACTACCGGGGTGCGGGCTGTATTCTGAAGCTGTGTCAATTCGCCCACACTTATATAGTAACTAGAGTGCAACTACAGGGGCGCCGACTGTATTCTAAAGCAGGGGACCAATTCTGCACTTACAGGCCAAGTAGCCTACAGGGTACCACACCATAGTATGTAAGTGTGGGCGAATTGACACAGCTTCAGAATACAGCCCCATAATTACCCTGTAAGTACAGGTGTGGTACCCCGTAATTACCCTATAAGTACAGATCTTGTTACCCTGTAGTTACAGGCTAAATTCACTTCTTGTTACCCTGTAGTTACACTATAAGTACAATCTTTGTTACCCTGTAGTTATACTATAACTACAGTCTTGTTACCCCGTAGTTATACTATAACTACAGTCGTGTTACCCTGTAGTTATACTATAACTACAGTCTTGTTACCCCGTAGTTATACTATAACTACAGTCTTGTTACCCTGTAGTTACATGGTTATTTGCGGGCTGTATTCTAAAGCGTTACCGAGGTTTTCTGCTCTATCGTATCAGTTCATGCAACGAAAAGAAAGTCTTGACTCATGGTATTCCATCATTGAATGGGGAATTTTATAGCATTGATCTCGCCCAAATGCATGCATACTGAAAGTGTCCGCACCCTCTCCTTTTGCTCCACAGGTGACAGTATGCCTGTTGTCAGAACCCTCAGCAAGGTGGCCAAGCAGGCCCTCCTGAGCACCCCGGGGTGCGGCTGCCAGCCCCTCACAGTGGCGGTGCGCAACATCAGCTTCTCCCCTCGGCAGGTGACGTCTGACGCCAGCTTCCACTCTGTGTCCTTCTCAGAGACGGACCACCCCAAGGTGCTCATTACAGGTGGGTGACATCCCGCTGGACAACTTACAACACTTTTTATTATACACTTCAAACAGCGTCATCCTGTGCTGCATATCAATATTGATGAGAACGACGGGTGTTAGACCTTGATGTCATGCATGCATGCCAGCTTAGGTGAAGGATACACTGTAGCTGGTTCAAATGTGCTCAGCAGGGATTCAACACCAGCAGCATTGATAACAAGATTGGCAACGAAAGCAGCACGGGATGCCAGTTCAAAACAAGTTGTAGGCGTCAAGTGTTTTGACCCTTTTCATATGGCCCACTCTCCTCCTTCGCTACTTCAGTCTCCATGGAAACCACCAGTACTGATGATTATTACAGTAGCAGCTAATTTAATGTGTGGGATGTCTTCTGATGACATATTTGGTCTCCTCTCTGTATCTCTCTGTCTCGCCATCTTTTGCAGGCGGCCTTGGACAGCTTGGAGTCGGGCTTGCCAAATTGTTGAGGTGAGAGTTTCTCACACTCAGATTGACACCACGTGCTTAGCGTTTCACAATTCTAGTTTCAGCCGACGGCTGGGAAAGTGCTGTTTGGGCTTTGGAGACACATATTTAGAGCCTCACTTCTGTTCTCTTCTGTTGTATAACTTTGACTTCCTGCCTTACAGGAAGAGGTTTGGAAACAACAACGTCATTCTCTCCGACATCAGGAAGCCTCCAAGCCACGTCTTCCACAGCGGTGAGTGAAATACTGTGTGCTAAAGCCTGGGTCTAAACTGTGTGCTAAAGCCTGGGTCTAGGCAGTTTCAGACTTGCATCAGTTTGACTAAATCCGATGTCAAGCAGATTTAGTCAAATCAGTGTGTATGCACCAACCTCTTTAATCATGAGAAAGGGACAGTGTTGGGGGTAACTCATTACAAAAGTAACATATTACATGTAATATATTACTGTTAGCAGTAACTCAGTAATGTAACTTATTACCAATAGGATTTCAGTAATATACCAGTTACTTTGTCTAGTAACACAAGTTACAAATTGAGTTAAAACAATTTTTTATATGAAAGCATATATTTTAATATATACAATAATTTCCTAATCAAATTGTATGTTTTTATGCACACACAAAAATCCACTATAGATGACAATAACAAAGGAAAAGGATACCATTTAGAATTTTGGACACTTTACATACTTTATTTTTCGGGATGGTTCCGGGGCGGCAATGTCATTCTGCTACTGCTGTTATTTTTTGTGAAAGTAATGCAAGAGTAGTGTAATAAGTAATAAGTTACTCTACACAGACAGTAATATTGTAAAGTAATGTATTACTTTCAAATGAAAGTAACTAGTAATATGTATTACATTTTGAAAGTAACTTGCCCAACACTGGAAAGGGACCTTCAGTTTCTTTATTCGGCAGACCACTGACTAATACCAGACCTGTTCAGAAGAATTTGGCAATAATGTTGCGGAATGTTCTGGTGAAATTTGTTAATGTGTTACAAGTGTACCATAGCCATTTGCATCACAGTCTCAGTCAAGCTGCCAAATTAGACAAATACAATGCTGGCATTAAAAAATGACTCAAACCTGACCCATTCTTTCCTTATTGATTTTATTTTGTGTGTTTATTTTGCAAGGCTGCTGATCAAGAGGAAGTCGATAAACTCTCTTGCAAAGGGTTGTTGATAAATGACTCCACCTTCCTGAATCAATTTGTGACGCACAGTGACTGTTCTGCCAATGAGCGGTAATGAACTGTCCAAAGGAAGTGATGAATGGGGCTGTTAACAGCCTCCAGTTGTAAACAACATTTTACTGGCATGAGTATTTCCATGTCAGTGGTTCATTATATGGCAGTGTTTACTGCCCAACACAGACGACATCTGAGGAAAAAAAACATGTAATAGGCAGGTCAAACATAAATCCATACATTAGCGGCTTGTTAATTGCAGAGAAGTACAGCCTGCTAGTGAATTCCTTTCAAGAAGAGCTGTGGAAGTGAATAGGGAGGAGATAAGCTATGCAATGACTCTGAAAACAAGAGTATGGGAGGATGAGGCTTACATTTAAATATATTACATTTTTCAATTTCACAATAATACATTTCACCATTTTACTGAGGAGTTTTCTTCAAGGTGCATTGAAAGGAACACTTGAACAGATATGGGAAATATTGTGCATTTTCACATATTAAAACTTTTCAATCATCTCCCTCACCATCAGGCCCCTTCATCTACTCGGACATCTTGGACTATAAGAACCTGCGTGAGATCGTGGTGAACAACCGCATCACTTGGCTGGTCCACTACAGCGCTCTGCTCAGCGCCGTAGGAGAGGCCAACGTGCCTCTGGCGAGGGCCGTCAACATCACCGGTGAGTGAGCTTCCAACAGGCTACCTTCAGCTCCTTTGGACCTTATGATTCACTGTTAACAGTCTTGACCAGGTCATCTATCCGTTCCTCAGGGCTTCACAACATCCTGGACATCGCAGCGGAACATGGCCTGCGTCTGTTCGTCCCCAGCACTATTGGCGCCTTTGGCCCCACTTCTCCCCGCAACCCTACCCCAGACCTGTGTGTGCAGAGGCCTCGCACCATCTACGGCGTCTCCAAGGTCCACGCTGAGCTGATGGGTGAGGTGAGATCTTCTCCACACAAAACCAAGATCACACATAAACCTATACTTTCATTAGGACTTTATGATGCCGTTATTAATCTCTTTCCATCTCACAGTACTGGTGACCTTGAGTGTCATGAAAGGCGCCATCAAATAAAATGTATTATTATTATTAGTAGTACTGATTGATACTGTATATTCCATTTTTGATGTGTTGTACATACAGTACATGGGCCATTTTGATATCCATTCTATGGACGAATTTGATATAAATATCTCAAATGTGTTCCTGTCTGCTTCTCTATAGTACTACCACCACCGTTACGGCCTGGACTTCCGCTGCCTGCGCTACCCAGGAATCATCTCTGCTGACTCGCAGCCCGGCGGCGGCACAACAGGTGAGAGGGATGAAATCCCATCACATGGTCCCGTTGGAACTCAGCCACATACGAGTTCTCCATTTTCATTTATCCGTCTATTCCTGTACCCCTCCTGTCATGTCACGAGTTAGTTATGTAACTGACTTGTCCCCAGAGAGTTGTTGACTTGTATTTTTAGACCTGTGGGAAACTTGCTGCCCCATCCCCGTATTTTAACTCCTCCGAACAGCCACCACATCCTCCACCACCCCCCAAATATTTGTATGTGTGGTTAGCGATTTAGAGTAACATAATCAGGTTAGTCACTGTGATTGACAATTTAATGATGTGTGGTTGGTGTAGTTGCAGTAATGTTTTCAATTCATAGTGCTTACCTTCACTTTTCCCCTATTCACCCATAGTTGATCAGAAGTCTTCATAGTTGGTGTAACGTCGTGATGATTTTGTTTCCTCTCTCCATCTGTTCCAGACTATGCTGTGCAGATTTTCCACGACGCCGTCAAAACGGGCAAGTTCGAGTGCAACCTGAGGCCCGACACGCAGCTGCCCATGATGTACATCGATGACTGCCTGCGCGCCACGCTGGAGGTGATGGAGGCGCCCGTTGACACGCTCAGCATGAGGACCTACAACATCAACGCCATGAGCTTCACCCCCGAGGAGCTGGCCCAGGAGGTGCAGAAACAGCTGCCCGACCTGGAGGTCACATACGACATCGACCCCGTCCGACAGGCCATCGGTAAGTGTGCCCCCAAGTTAGCGTTCTCTTTGTATTCAGTAGGTGGATAGACCGTTGAAAAAATGGCAGCCACCTGGTGCAGAGTATGCTTGCTCACTTACAACATCCTTTCCTATTTCTAAGTTCCATTTTCTGAGAGGCAGTTATCAGATAAGCTGAGGTATGTTAAAAAGTGAGATTCAGATCACCTGTATTGACTCATCCCCCCTATCTGTTCCTCTCCAGCTGACAGTTGGCCAATGAACTTTGATGACACCAACGCACGGAACGACTGGGGCTGGAAGCACGACTACGAACTCCCAGAGCTTATCCAGACGATGCTCAACTTCATCGGCTCAGAAACGCGCATTGCTCGCGCTAACTGAGAGCGGCGCACGTCAGTTGGGAGTATTCTTTGTACATACTGTAAAAAAAAGAGACTGATCAAAGAGAATGGAGAAACGTTGCCTGTACATAGTCTTTCTCTCTCTTCTCTGTGTGATTCGTAAGGGCTGTGTTTGCCGGGCGGGCACAAGGCTACCATGTCTGCAGAATGTGATGGCCAAGTCGCAGTGTGGGCCAGATAACTCCCCCCCCCCCCCCCCCCATACACACACACACACACGTCTGTCTGTCCCTCCCTTGCTCTCTGCCACTCCCTCTCTTTCGGCTTCGTGGTTTGGGTGAAGAGTGGTCTGTCAGCGGAAGCTTGTCAGACTATCAGGGATGATAGCAGGTGTTGGTGCAATTTTGGCTCGGCTACAAGATCGGCTCGGGCACGCGCTGTGATTGGCTGTACGTCGGGCACGTGGGATGAACGTGAGCAAAATGGCCGACAGCTTTACATTAGCTAACAAGCTAAGCTACTGATGTTATCAGACTTGATAGGCATTAAAAATATGAATCATACAAACATTCAATGATCATGATTCAAGTGTTACAGGACCATTTGTCATAAACATGAGCCTTACTTTTTGAAAATAAATGTTGTGAGAGTTTACCTTCATCTGTAGTTGTCGACGCCGAGCTGAGCACTTCTGGTACGGCGAGCCGATCCTGTAGGCCGAGTAGAACCTGTACCTACACACACAGGGCCGCTGAAAACCTTTTTCTTTGGAGTAAAAAGAAAAATGACTTGCATGTCTATGAATTGTGCGCCGTCAGCGTTGCAATGTTTCCTGGGCTGAAACCAAACAAACTGAACTTGTGAATGTAGGCGCATTCGTAAGTGTAATTTGTAATTTTCCAAGGATTTTGACAAATCAGGTATTCCAAGCTCTTAAAGGCCAAATTCAAAATATTAAAGAAATGAGTTTGAATTGAAAGGTTTACAAAATATTATATAAGTGGTGTCCTTTGATGCACTTTAGAAAGATTTATCTGCATTTAGAGCGGTGTAGAGCAGCTCATTTGAAGATGAACGCTATTTTTTTAATGCATTGTTCTTCTGTTTGTTCCGCGTTCTTTATTTATTCTGTCTGCTGGTGGTAAGTGTATGGGAATTTACATTGAGCAAAAAGCCCTTTTTCCACACTTGTTTATAAGTGTTCCTGTATGTCATCATATTGTTTTTCACCAGATCAGTTGAGCCATTATAACACAAAAGGGAAATTTGACATCATATGCCACAATTGTATATTATAACCACATTTTGTGGTTCTGTATCCCCCCCCAACATTCTGCAAAAGGGATGCATTGCTCTCTAAGTGAAAGTCAAGTTCTGTCTGTTCTTTCAATCTCAAAACAAGCTTTGATAATAAAACTTTTTTTCCAAGAACCTCAGTCCTCCTGCAGATTCCTTAATATTGAGATCCCTAAGATCCCCCTTTGTGTAAATAAGACTACAGGCAATACAACATGGTACCTCTTACAAGGTCTATGGAGTTGCAAAAGGCCCAGGAAAACATTTGAGAAGAAAACGTCCTCACAGGGGTGTTACAGTGCTTGAAACGTTTGTATTGGAATTTCACCAAGTGCTTCAATCATGACAGCATGGCTATTTTGGTCTTCACAAAGATTCTTATATACAGTATGTTCAAGTTTGAAGGAATGAAACGCCTCTTGTTTTGTTCTGATACCAAATATAGTAGCTAAATAATCTTTTTATTAGTCATCCAAGTTGTCCAGCATCAAATGTAAACCACTTATCCCATCATTACTAGTAGTGTCTAACCCTGATTACACGTAGCATCTGATAGAAATTGCATTGAAGTGATCTTGAGGCCTGTATGGTATCATAAAGCTTAACATGCATTACCGGTAATCAGATACTTCAATAGTGGCGTAACCTCAGAGTTGACCTTTTATTTGATGTGACCAGTGGAATCAGCAGTAAACCTGACTCGTGTGTTGTACTGTGGCATAAGAATAAGTGGACTGGAAATGCTGTGCCTGCATGAAAGTCAAAATATCAGATGGCATTTCGGCGATGCTGAGAGAGCTGCTGCCTGTGAGGTGTAGAGTTGCATAAATAAAGACTGAGGAAATGCAGTTACGTAAAAAGATATGCGGTTACAGTACAGTGTGTGCAGTGACGGTTACAGTACAGTGTGTGCAGTGACGGTTACAGTACAGTGTGTGCAGTGACGGTTACAGTACAGTGTGTGCAGTGATGGAAATGGCCAGGTTTTTACTATGGGAACCCTACTTAGGCAGGATGGGGGCCCTATTTCCACCACTGGGTGCGTGAAGGTTTTTAAGGTTGGCCCTTAAAGGAACACTCCGCCCATTTTCAACCAGCTTTGTATCATTAGAACATCAGTAGTATATCAGAAAACTGTAAACGGTTTTGAAGTCTGTCATTTAATTTGACAGTTATTGAGTGTTAAATTGTGGACCAGTGACATCACTGGTCCACACTAACTCAAATTAATAACTCATTAACTCAAATCAACTCTCAATAACTGTCAAACTAGATGAATGATGAATAGTTTGACAGTTATTGAGAGTTGATTTGAGTTAATGAGTTATTAATTTGAGTTAGTGTGGACCAGTGATGTCACTGGTCCACACTTTAACACTCAATAACTGTCAAATTAAATGACAGACTTCAAAACCGTTTACAGTTTTCTGATATACAACTGATGTTCTAATGATACAAAGCTGGTTGAAAATGGGCGGAGTGTTCCTTTAAGCAGCCCAAGACATCATGTAACACGAACCTGAGAAAACACATTTCTGTCATTATTTTCACACACTCACGGCATTGACAGGTGCTTTCATCTCCAGCAAATTGTTCTAACAGGAGCAGCCCTTCCTCCTAGGCTGCAGCCTACAGGCAATATTACCTGGATCTCAATTCAAGGAAGTTGAACAAACGCCAAG